>NW_024400288.1:0-38823 GCF_905171765.1 Bufo bufo
GGGCGGCTGTTACTCCCCTTCGTTTGCCTCTGAGGTGCCCCCAGGGTTTCTGGCACCGACACACGGACTCCGTTCACCCTAGTTAGACCTCAGGAAAAGGAGTAATCAGTGTGAGGAAAAGGGCTCTCGCCGACACACGGCGGCCCTCTGAGTCTCCTAATGAGATATACCAGCCTCGGTTTTGGCTCTGAATAGTGACCTGACCACAGGATAGGGCTTCCAATTGACCTGTAGTGGAAAAAGGGGTGCACAGAGAACACACAGTACCTTCTGTGGGGACGGGGTACACACAGAGAACACACAGTACCTTCTGTGGGGACGGGGGGGTGCACAGGAAACAAACACACAGTACTCCTGTGGGGAATGGGGTTACTCACACAGCTATTGGTAAGCCCGGGTGATATATATCACCTTTTCTCCTTAAAAAAATGCTCATCAACTCACTTTCCTTTGCCGATATGATTCTATATAGTCAAGCTGAACAGCACACGAAGCCCTTTTTGCAGTGACTGATCAAAAACCTCTCACTCGGCAGCAACCCTTGAATTCAGACAGTAGTTCCCACACAATATCATGAGACCCCCAGTACTCCTAACCAAATCTGCAGAGAAAAGAGAGGGAAAGAAAGAGAAAAAAGAGAAAAGAGAAAAGCGACAAAATATGAAAAACCTAAAAAAATTAATAAAAAGGAAAAAAAAAAAATTAATAATAGGCTAAAAAATAAAAATGGGTTGGTAAATAAGGAAAAACTGAAAGAGACTTCAATAAAAACCTAAAAAAAAAAAAAGATAATAAATGGATTAGTAAAATAAGAAGACCTGTAAACAGGAGAGAAAAACAAACATAACAAACTTCAGTTACAGACAGTCCTGCTATATACATTGAGATTCAGTAAAAAGTTAATTTTACCTTAGCCCAAAACGCATACAAAAACTAAAACCTCAGGAACACATACAATTGTATAGGACTGAATTAACAAATCAATGTCTTGGAGGGTTCCCCTGAAACCATACAGGAGAAATTCTACCCACCCAGTAATTGAAATGTTAATTTGCCCAGCCCCAAACAGCTTCAGATTCATTTTACCAGAGAAGCAGGATTCAACATCACAAGGTCCCAAAACCGGTTTCTTTCACATTTTAACCGTTCATATTGTGATTTAAAATCTGCTTCATTGATCAATGACCTTTGCTGTCTCTGCCTTTGCAAAGAAGCATGTCTGGGACCATTAGCCCATCGTGCCGAATAAACCACTTTACTTCTAGGTGTGGTTCTGGGGTACTTAACAAACCTGTGTCTGTTGCCATTAGCAACGTTACAATATCGTGCAATGTGCCCGTATTCCCTGCATGCAAAACAAAGAATACCTCGCCTCCCTGCATAATACCTTGTCTGGGCACATGGCGATTTGATTTGGCGCACAACATTAACCATATTGAGTCCACTTACCACGGACTCATCTGAGGAATCTTCTGGCCTTGTGTTAATACTTCCAACTCCAGGGTCAGACACATTGTCCATCTCCATCCCTGAGTCGGTTCCACTATCTGAACCACAATCCTCAGACTTCTCCATGCTTACAGCCCATACATTGCCTCTAATCCGAGACACATTACTCTCCAACGGTTGTTTCAATAACTCTGGCAATTCCCTTACAGCACCCTGTGCATGCGTCAGGCTTTCAGACAACCATTCATTCTCCTTGCGCAGCTCAGTATTACACCTCACAGTACATTCATACTCAGGGCTAGCTTCAGCTGTCTGCTGGACAAGAGTTCCCAATTTAACAATTTCCACTTTTAAATCTTCCACTTCTCCTTCCAAACTCAGCTTCAGCCTACAAGACTCCTGATATTTATCCGCTATCCACCCAGCAGCAAAAATCAGAGCATACTTGCCTTTCCTTTTGCGCCATTTTTTGGTACCGATCAGGTTTGCTACACAATTCTGGGCCTGCAGCCATGGATCAGTAGATCCCTGCATAGCCTGAAGAATGGCCGCCGTGTCCTTTAACTTTGCTACTTCTTTAAAAATACTTTCCATTGCACAAAAACAAACCCCACAGTGGTTGATACAAAAAAACAAAACACTAGTACCAATTTCTAGGAGTTGTCCCAATGCTTTTGGCACAGAACCTTTCTACACTGTAGTACCCGTATTAATTATGCCAAACAAGTCTACAATTCAGTGTAACAGCCACAGATATACAAACATTAAGCAGAATCATCAACTATAGGACGATTTCACCACTAAACTGCCACTAATGCTCACACAATGATTCCTGTGTCAGACTGGTCACTGAGCTATAACATAACCGAACACTCAACCGATATCCAGCATAAAACTTATCAACACAAAATAAAACTGTACATAGAAAGGTTACAAAAAGACAAGATAACTATTCTGGACAAAACTAACATTTCAGGCAAAAACAATCAGATCGCTTTCCATAGTCAACTGACTAAAATGGCCGCCAAGCACATGGTAAAGATGGCCTCCAAGCACATGGTCATCACACAGAGGAAATCAATATAGTGTGTACAAAATCCAACAATAAAAACAGTTTCTATATTCCCTGTTCCCTACTCCCTGAAACCAGAGCACAACCTCCACTCTGTGGGTGATTTACAGGTTAACAATATAAAAATACTCTAAATGCTGTCTCTAATGTACAAACACTAAAACCAATTGCTGCCTCTATAAAACCTCTATAAAATTGCCTCTTACAAAATCAAAGTAACATAAAAGTTAAAAGTTACAAAAAACACAATACCCTGAACTACTCATCAATGATCATACAATCTCATCATACAACCTCTGTACAATCAACTTACAAGGGAAAAACACTTACACACCCCCTGATGCAGCAGATAACAACCATATACACAATAGGTTCTTTTTAAGTAGATTTCTTTCCTGATATCAGTAGATTGGAGTACACAGATTTAAATTCACAAAGAGCAAAACTTTCTCAACAATGAGAGTAAGAAAAAAGGATATTACTTTATGCCGGCCTTTTTTGCTTTTTGAAAATTAAGCTGTGTCTCCTTTAAGTTCTGCTAATAACGGGGAAAAAAATTAGCTTTCTAATTCGTGGTCGCCAACTGTTGTGGTAAATATTAATAGTTGTAATTAGCTCTGGCTCCTGCTCCTTGCTTATTAATCCTGTATGGGTGTCCGGGCAGCTAGGCGACCCGTAGATGTGGGATCCTCCGGTTGTGAGGAAGGTTATGCCTGGCTAGCAGACACCATTGACAAGGGTCAGGCCCATACTGACAGGAGCAGGACAGAGGCGGAGCTATGACTAGTGACGGTTAGAATCCTTTTTAAAGCTTTGGGAGGTCTTGGGGCTCACTGGTTTTCCATTGGATCCGGGTGAAAGGAAATGGGACATGTACTTATGTTTTTTGTTTCCATTCCTTCTATACGCCGGAGTGAGATGTTCCTGATGTCTAATCGACTGAGTTACCGAAGACCGAACAGACAAGACGCCCTGAAGACCAAACCATGGACCAGATGCAGAGGATCCCCAAAAAAAAAGGCCGGCGACCAATGCGAAACGTCACCTCCCGAAGAAAAGAAGACGTGTCAAGATTGACTTTAGAAAGACTGGTTTTTATTTCAAAGAAGAAGATCGAGATCCGTCGAGGGACATTGGCGAGCATATGACAAAGAGGAGGGACTGTTGTGGAAATTTTATTATGCGGACATTTTACTTTAGGATGTGTGTGTGTTTTTATAGTTTGTCATCTGTCTCCCTGTGTCTTGGAGAAATGTCTGCTTTTAAGACATGCATATCTGCCTTGTCGGTATACTAGTACCGTATACTGACAATAGCTGTAGCAATGTCTCGCAGATAATTTCAAACCTATGGGAACCAGTAGAATGATCTTTATTAGATACTGATCACCTTTGAGCAGTGTTGAATGCTGACAGGGATGGGGCGTGTGCATTGTCCTAGCCACATTGATTGCCCCACCCTGTCCTTTGACATCACTTCCTGCATGTTATCACTTCCTGTATCCTTGTCTTGGGCCAGCCCCTTTTACACCTTTTGTTAGTAAATAAAAGGTGAGCAGACTGGGAAGCGCGGGGGAGTCTCTCAGGATTTTCAAGGAAGATGGTAACACGTGTGTTTGCCTCTGACTGGGGCTGAGGGGGGAGACTTACCTTTTTCCTTACACAAACTTTGATGCGAGCTAATTACAACTATTAATATTTACCACAACAACAGTATACTGTATATATACTACAGAGGACAGTATACTGTAAATATATCTATATACTACAGAGGACAGTATACTGTATATATATATACTACAGAGGACAGTATACTGTATATATACTACAGAGGACAGTATACTGTATATATACTACAGAGGACAGTATACTGTAAATATATCTATATACTACAGAGGACAGTATACTGTATATATATCTATATACTACAGAGGACAGTATACTGTATATATATCTATATACTACAGAGGACAGTATACTGTATATACACTACAGAGGACAGTATACTGTATATACACTACAGAGGACAGTATACTGTATATATACTACAGAGGACAGTATACTGTATATATACTACAGAGGACAGTATACTGTATATATATACTACAGAGGACAGTATACTGTATATATACTACAGAGGACAGTATACTGTATATACACTACAGAGGACAGTATACTGTATATATACTACAGAGGACAGTATACTGTATATACACTACAGAGGACAGAATACTGTATATATACACTACAGAGGACAGTATACTGTATATATACTACAGAGGACAGTACACTGTATATATACTACAGAGGACAGTATACTGTATATATACTACAGAGGACAGTATACTGTATATATACTACAGAGGACAGTATACTGCATATATACTACAGAGGACAGTATACTGTATATATATACTACACAGGACAGTATACTGTATATATACACTACAGAGGACAGTATACTGTATATATATACTACAGAGGACAGTATACTGTATATATACTACAGAGGACAGTATACTGTATATATACTACAGAGGACAGTATACTGTAAATATATCTATATACTACAGAGGACAGTATATATATCTATATACTACAGAGGACAGTATACTGTATATATATCTATATACTACAGAGGACAGTATACTGTATATACACTACAGAGGACAGTATACTGTATATACACTACAGAGGACAGTATACTGTATATATACTACAGAGGACAGTATACTGTATATATACTACAGAGGACAGTATACTGTATATATATACTACAGAGGACAGTATACTGTATATATACTACAGAGGACAAAATACTGTATATATACTACAGAGGACAATATACTGTATATATACTACAGAGGACAGTATACTGTATATATATACTACAGAGGACAGTATACTGTATATATATACTACAGAGGACAGTATACTGTATATATACTACAGAGGACAGTATACTGTATATACTACAGAGGACAGTATACTATATATATACTACAGAGGACAGTATACTGTATATATACTACAGAGGACAGTATACTGTATATATATACTACAGAGGACAGTATACTGTATATATACTACAGAGGACAGTACACTGTATATATAATACAGAGGACAGTATACATACTACAGAGGACAGTATACTGTATATATACTACAGAGGACAGTATACTGTATATACACTACAGAGGACAGTATACTGTATATATACTACAGAGGACAGTATACTGTATATACACTACAGAGGACAGTATACTGTATATATACTACAGAGGACAGTATACTGTATATACACTACAGAGGACAGTATACTGTATATATATACTACAGAGAACAGCATACTGTATATATATACTACAGAGGACAATATACTGTATATACACTACAGAGGACAGTATACTGTATATATACTACAGAGGACAGTATACTGTATATATACACTACAGAGGACAATATACTGTATATATATACTACAGAGGACCGTATACTGTATATATATACTACAGAGGACAGTATACTGTATATATACTACAGAGGACAGTATACTGTATATACACTACAGAGGACAGTATACTGTATATACACTACAGAGGACAGTATACTGTATATATACTACAGAGGACAGTATACTGTATATATACTACAGAGGACAGTATACTGTATATACACTACAGAGGACAGTATACTGTATATACACTACAGAGGACAGTATACTGTATATATACTACAGAGGACAGTATACTGTATATATACTACAGAGGACAGTATACTGTATATACACTACAGAGGACTGTATACTGTATATACACTACAGAGGACAGTATACTGTATATACACTACAGAGGACAGTATACTGTATATACACTACAGAGGACAGTATACTGTATATATACTACAGAGGACAGTATACTGTATATATATACTACAGAGGACAGTATACTGTATATATATATACTACAGAGGACAGTATACTGTATATATACTACAGAGGACAGTATACTGTATATATACTACAGAGGACAGTGTACTATATATATACTACAGAGGACAGTGTACTATATATATACTACAGAGGACAGTATACTGTATATTTATACTACAGAGGACAGTATACTGTATTTATACTACAGAGGACAGTATACTGTATATATATACTACAGAGGACAGTATACTGTATATATACACTAGAGAGGACAGTATACTGTTTATATACTACAGAGGACAGTATACTGTATATATACTACAGAGGACAGTATACTGTATATATACTACAGAGGACGGTATACTGTATATATACTACAGAGGACGGTATACTGTATATACACTACAGAGGACGGTATACTGTATATATATACTACAGAGGACAGTATACTGTATATATATACTACAGAGGACAGTATACTGTATATACACTACAGAGGACAGTATACTGTATATACACTACAGAGGACAATATATTGTATATATACTACAGAGGACAGTATACTGTATATATACTACAAAGGACAATATACTGTATATATACTACAGAGCACAGTATACTGTATATATATACTACAGAGGACAGTATACTGTATATATACTACAAAGGACAGTATACTGTATATATACTACAGAGGACAATATACTGTATATATACTACAGAGGACAGTGTACTATATATATACTACAGAGGACAGTATACTGTATATACACTACAGAGGACAATATATTGTATATATACTACAGAGGACAGTATACTGTATATATACTACAAAGGACAATATACTGTATATATACTACAGAGGACAGTATACTGTATATATACTACAGAGGACAGTATACTGTATATATATACTACAGAGGACAGTATACTGTATATATACTACAGAGGACAGTATACTGTATATATATACTACAGAGGACAGTATACTGTATATATACTACAGAGGACAGTATACTGTATATATACTACAGAGGACAATATACTGTATATATACTACAGAGGACAGTATACTGTATATATACACTACAGAGGACAGTATACAGTATATATATACTACAGAGGACAGTATACTGTATATATACTACAGAGGACAGTATACTGTATATACACTACAGAGGACAGTATACTGTATATATACTACAGAGGACAGTATACTGTATATATATACTACAGAGGACAGTATACTGTATATATACTACAGAGGACAGTATACTGTATATACACTACAGAGGACAGTATACTGTATATATACTACAGAGGACAATATACTGTATATATACTACAGAGGACAATATACTGTATATACACTACAGAGGACAGTATACTGTATATATACTACAGAGGACAGTATACTGTATATATACTACAGAGGACAATATACTGTATATATACTACAGAGGACAGTATACTGTATATATACACTACAGAGGACAGTATACAGTATATATACACTACAGAGGACAGTATACTGTATATATATACTACAGAGGACAGTGTACTGTATATACACTACAGAGGACAGTATACTGTATATATACTACAGAGGACAGTATACTGTATATATACTACAGAGGACAATATACTGTATATATACTACAGAGGACAGTATACTGTATATATACACTACAGAGGACAGTATACAGTATATATACACTACAGAGGACAGTATACTGTATATATACTACAGAGGACAGTATACTGTATATATACACTACAGAGGACAGTATACTGTATATATATACTACAGAGGACAATATACTGTATATACACTACAGAGGACAGTATACTGTATATATATACTACAGATGACAGTATACTGTATATATATACTACAGAGGACAATATACTGTATATACACTACAGAGGACAGTATACTGTATATATACTACAGAGGACAGTATACTGTATATACACTACAGAGGACAGTATACTGTATATACACTACAGAGGACAGTATACTGTATATACACTACAGAGGACAGTATACTGTATATATACTACAGAGGACAGTATACTGTATATATACTACAGAGGACAGTATACTGTATATATATACTACAGAGGACAGTATACTGTATATATATATACTACAGAGGACAGTATACTGTATATATACTACAGAGGACAGTATACTGTATATATACTACAGAGGACAATATACTGTATATATACTACAGAGGACAGTATACTGTATATATACTACAGAGGACAGTATACTGTATATATACTACAGAGGACAATATACTGTATATATACTACAGAGGACAGTATACTGTATATATACTACAGAGGACAGTATACTGTATATATACTACAGAGGACAGTATACTGTCTATATACTACAGAGGACAGTATACTGTATATATACTACAGAGGACAGTATACTGTATATATACACTACAGAGGACAGTATACAGTATATATACACTACAGAGGACAGTATACTGTATATATACTACAGAGGACAGTATACTGTATATATACTACAGAGGACAATATACTGTATATATACTACAGAGGACAGTATACTGTATATATACACTACAGAGGACAGTATACAGTATATATACACTACAGAGGACAGTATACTGTATATATACTACAAAGGACAATATACTGTATATATACTACAGAGGACAGTATACTGTATATATATACTACAGAGGACAGTATACTGTTTATATACTACAGAGGACAGTATAGTATATATACTACAGAGGACAGTATACTGTATATATACTACAGAGGACAGTATAGTATATATACTACAGAGGACAGTATACTGTATATATACTACAGAGGACAGTATAGTATATATACTACAGAGGACAGTATACTGTATATATACTACAGAGGACAGTATACTGTATATATACTACAGAGGACAGTATACTGTATATACACTACAGAGGACAGTATACTGTATATATACACTACAGAGGACAGTATACTGTATATATACTACAGAGGACAGTATACTGTATATATACTACAGAGGACGGTATACTGTATATACACTACAGAGGACAGTATACTGTATATACACTACAGAGGACAATATACTGTATATATACTACAGAGGACAGTATACTGTATATATATACTACAGAGGACAGTATACTGTATATATACTACAAAGGACAGTATACTGTATATATACTACAGAGGACAATATACTGTATATATACTACAGAGGACAGTGTACTATATATATACTACAGAGGACAGTATACTGTATATTTATACTACAGAGGACAGTATACTGTATATATATACTACAGAGGACAGTATACTGTATATATACTACAGAGGACAGTATACTGTATATACACTACAGAGGACAATATATTGTATATATACTACAGAGGACAGTATACTGTATATATACTACAAAGGACAATATACTGTATATATACTACAGAGGACAGTATACTGTATATATATACTACAGAGGACAGTATACTGTATATATACTACAAAGGAGAGTATACTGTATATATACTACAGAGGACAGTGTACTATATATATACTACAGAGGACAGTATACTGTATATATACTACAGAGGACAGTATACTGTATATATATACTACAGAGGACAGTATACTGTATATATACTACAGAGGACAGTATACTGTATATATATACTACAGAGGACAGTATACTGTATATACACTACAGAGGACAGTATACTGTATATATACTACAGAGGACAGTATACTGTATATATACTACAGAGGACAGTATACTGTATATATACTACAAAGGACAATATACTGTATATATACTACAGAGGACAGTATACTGTATATATATACTACAGAGGACAGTATACTGTATATATACTACAAAGGACAGTATACTGTATATATACTACAGAGGACAATATACTGTATATATACTACAGAGGACAGTGTACTATATATATACTACAGAGGACAGTATACTGTATATACACTACAGAGGACAATATATTGTATATATACTACAGAGGACAGTATACTGTATATATACTACAAAGGACAATATACTGTATATATACTACAGAGGACAGTATACTGTATATATACTACAGAGGACAGTATACTGTATATATATACTACAGAGGACAGTATACTGTATATATACTACAGAGGACAGTATACTGTATATATATACTACAGAGGACAGTATACTGTATATATACTACAGAGGACAGTATACTGTATATATACTACAGAGGACAATATACTGTATATATACTACAGAGGACAGTATACTGTATATATACACTACAGAGGACAGTATACAGTATATATATACTACAGAGGACAGTATACTGTATATATACTACAGAGGACAGTATACTGTATATACACTACAGAGGACAGTATACTGTATATATACTACAGAGGACAGTATACTGTATATATATACTACAGAGGACAGTATACTGTATATATACTACAGAGGACAGTATACTGTATATACACTACAGAGGACAGTATACTGTATATATACTACAGAGGACAATATACTGTATATATACTACAGAGGACAATATACTGTATATACACTACAGAGGACAGTATACTGTATATATACTACAGAGGACAATATACTGTATATATACTACAGAGGACAGTATACTGTATATATACACTACAGAGGACAGTATATATACACTACAGAGGACAGTATACTGTATATATATACTACAGAGGACAGTGTACTGTATATACACTACAGAGGACAGTATACTGTATATATACTACAGAGGACAGTATACTGTATATATACTACAGAGGACAATATACTGTATATACACTACAGAGAACAGTATACTGTGTATATACTACAGAGGACAGTATACTGTATATATACTACAGAGGACAGTATACTGTATATATACTACAGAGGACAATATACTGTATATACACTACAGAGAACAGTATACTGTATATACACTACAGAGGACAGTATACTGTATATACACTACAGAGAACAGTATACTGTGTATATACTACAGAGGACAGTATACTGTATATATACTACAGAGGACAGTATACAGTATATATACACTACAGAGGACAGTATACTGTATATATACTACAGAGGACAGTATACTGTATATATACACTACAGAGGACAGTATACTGTATATATATACTACAGAGGACAATATACTGTATATACACTACAGAGGACAGTATACTGTATATATATACTACAGATGACAGTATACTGTATATATATACTACAGAGGACAATATACTGTATATACACTACAGAGGACAGTATACTGTATATATACTACAGAGGACAGTATACTGTATATACACTACAGAGGACAGTATACTGTATTTCCCATCTCGTCCTCCGGCAGCACAGAATGGGGTTAACCTCGTCGTCATCTTTTCCAGGACCGCCCACCTAGAACATATTAATTGACAATTAATCAGTCAATTTACTCCCCTATAAGGTCTCCTCCCCCACAATGCATCCTTGTGTTTTTTTTTGTCCTCATCTGAGGATGAAGCCCACCTGTATCGTCCGGCCGTTATACCTTGTTGTGACAAGGTGCAGAGGCATCAGAATGGGGATAGCCATGTGTCTCCTGGCTCCATGTCTGACCCGCTAAGCGCCCTTCGGATCGGGGACTGAACTATCAGGAAGAGCCGCAAGTATCTGCTGTGGGAAGCTCCGATGCCGATACTTCCGGTTTGGTGGAACGCATGTGGAACGCAGACGCAGGCGCAGTGCGTCTGACGTCATCTGAAGCGGCCTCTCCCCCGATCTGGCGCCAAATTTGAATTTAAAAGAGCGGTGTTGCTGAGCTTCGGTGCCTGTTGTGCCTGGCAGCCGAGCTCTAGCGTTTTAAAGGTATAGGCCTGTCCTATTGTCAGGCAAACCTTCTGATAAATGGGAACCTGGGTGTTTTCTGTAATCTCCTGCATATTTTATGTTTTAATGCTCTGCTTCTCCATTTAGATGTCCAGCGCGTCCGGCAGAGGAGAAAAAAGTTCCCGCAAAAGCAGGCACAGGATGTGCCAGTCATGTGAGCAGCCACTCCCAGATGACTTCCCTCAGGATCTCTGCGTAAGGTGCCATCGGGATACCCAGGAACCCTCTCCGCCAAGGAAAAAACGGAGGTCTAGCGCTCCCCTCTGCATTTCCTGTCTTCAACCCCTACCGGATAATCACGCCACTAATATATGTGAGCAATGTTCTCACCCTGATGAGTCTTCGGACGACGAAACGAGCAAGATGGTTTCCCTCTTTAAAGCCTTTCTGAAAAAATCCAAGGCAAAGAAGAAGGGTACTAAAAGGAGACCGCGCTCCCCATCCTCGTCTGAGAAATCGTAGCGTTCTGAAGGAGAAGTTTCATCCTTTTCGGATTCTCCCGTTATCGAAGATAATTTTTTATTTGACAAAGCAGATACAAATCAGCTGATCAAAGAGGTCAAGAATATTATGGAAGCTAATAAAGAAAAATGCAGCAAACATAATGAAGAGGATCTTTTTTATTTTCCTAAAAAGAAGGCGTCAGTGTTCCCTGGGCACCCAGTCCTGGATGCCGTGATGTCTAAAGAATGGGAGCGTCCGGTAGGAAGAATAAACCTAGGATCCAGGTTCAGAAGTGTATACAAAACAGATCCAGCAGAATCATCCTCCTGGGGGACCCCGGCTAAAGTGGACCCGGCTGTGGCTAGATTAGCAAAAAGATCGTTTTTTCCCTCTGACGATTCAGCCCTGTTGAAGGACCCCATGGAGAAAAAGGCGGATGGTCTCCTTAAAAGACAGCATACCTATCTAGCCTCTCTTAATAAGGCTGCAATGGCGACCGTTCCTGTTGCTCGAGCACTTAGAGTGTGGCTCAGCCATCTGGGCAGGGACATTGAGGATGGAGTACCAAGAGAAGAACTCCTCAAGCAATTGCCTACACTTAAATCAGCAGCGGAATTTCTCTGTGACTTCCCGGTTGATACGATACGATTGTGTGCCAAGAACATGGCATTGGCCAACTCGATCCGTAGATCTCTCTGGCTGAAGATTTGGTCCGGTGACTCCTCTTCAAAAAACAACCTGTGCGCCCTTCCCTTTGAACCTGGGAAGCTGTTTGGATCACAGTTAGATAAATTGCTGGAAGCTAACAAGGAAGATAAAGCTTTGAACTTTCCGCAACCCAGACGCAGGGATAAAACCAGATTTTTTCGACCCTATAGGGGACAAGATTCAGGAAGGTCAAACTTCAGAGGACGTCCTGGACGTGGGAGATCTGATCGAAGAGCCTGGGCCTCCTCGGAGAAGCCTAAGAGGAAGGGAGAGGACAACAGACCCCCAAAATCCGAGTTTTGACGCCAGAAGACAGAAAGTAGGAGGTCGGTTATCTCTCTTCTACGAAAGCTGGTGTCACATCACGTCAGACATCTGGGTCCTAGGGATTATAAGAAGAGGTTACCGTCTAGAACTCGATTACTTGCCAAGAAACAGATTTGTACTCAGCAAGGGAGAGAATCCACAAGTCTTCCTACTGCTAAAAGAGTTCCTGAGCAAAGGAGTTCTGGAGGAAGTCCCAAATTCGCAGAAAAATTCGGGAGTATATTCCAGGATCTTCTGTATTCCAAAAAGAGATGGCAAAAGTCGGTTGATTATAGACCTCCGCTACCTGAACCATTATATGAAGAAAATCCACTTCAAAATGGAGACGATAAGATCCATCACGGCTGTTCTCAGGAGGAAGGTGTTTATGGCGTCGTTAGACCTAAAAGACGCGTACCTCCATGTCCCAATAAGTCTAGAGTCAAGAAAATTCTTAAGAGTGGCCATCAGGAGAAATGGGGTGACACTCCACTACCAGTTCAAAGCCCTGCCATTTGGACTATGTTCAGCCCCAAGAGTCTTCACGAAGATAGCTGTTGTAATTGCAGTAGCACTTCGCCTCCAAGGGATCCAGATCTTCCCCTACCTGGACGACTGGCTAATTGCGGCCAAGTCGGAAGCCCTACTATGTTTCCATCTAAAGAAAACTATAGAACTCCTACAGTCAGTGGGATTCCTAGTGAACTGGGAGAAGTCGGATATCGTTCCAGCTACCTCCAAGACCTTCTTGGGCTTCACAATAGATACAAAGGCCATGAAGCTCTATCTCCCCCCTGGGAAAATAGGGACGCTGAAGAAAGAAATAAGAATATTGATGTCTCTTCAATTCCCATCGGTCCGCAGAGTGATGAAGACACTCGGACATCTCACATCAGTCTCAGATGCTGTTCCCTGGGCGACTATTCACAGCAGAGATCTGCAACAGGATATGCTACATGCCTGGCGTCGGAACAGGTTCAAATTGGACGCAAGAATGAGGATGAGACCCTCTACTATCCAGAGCCTCAGATGGTGGTTACGCACGAGTCATCTGACTATAGGAAAAAATTTTCAGTTTCTTACCCCAGTGATTATCACCACAGATGCTTCCGGTCAAGGATGGGGGGCTCACCTCCAGGACAAATGGGTGCAGGGCCTCTGGTCTTCCAAAGAGAGGAAAGAGTCCTCAAACTACAAAGAGATGAAAGCAGTCCTTTTAGCCCTTTACCGGTTCAAAACCTATATATCAGGGAAGCCTGTGCTGATTCGGTCGGACAACCTATCGACCGTATTTTATCTAAACAAACAGGGTGGGACAAGAAGCTCTCGTCTTCTGGAACTCTGCAAGGAAATATTCAAGTGGGCAGAATTACACCTGCTGGAATTAAAAGCAACGCATATCAGAGCTTGCTACAATACCCGAGCGGACCATCTGAGCAGGAAGACGATCAATCAAGCCAACTGGGAGCTCAACCCAATCGTCTTTCACCAGATCATAGCCAGATGGGGGACACCAACTTGGGATCTGATGGCATCAGCAAGAAACAAGAAGCTGGACAGGTTCTGCTCTCTAAACAGTCAAGACAACCCCACTGTAGTAGACGCATTTTCTATGAAATGGAAACATCTGTCGGTCTACATCTTCCCTCCAGTCCCCCTTATCCCGAGAGTCCTGAGGAAAATAGTAGAGGAGAAACCTCAAGCCATAATAATAGCTCCTTTTTGGCCGAGGAGGTCATGGTTCCCGCTCCTATTCCAGCTGTCCAAAGGCAACTTCTGGAGACTTCCCCTACGTCCGGATCTTCTGATTCAGAATGGGCTGCATCACCAAAGTCTGGATCGTCTACACCTTACTGCTTGGAGGCTGAAAGAAGTAGATTAGAGGGAAAAGGCCTCTCACAATCAGTTGTTAATACGCTGCTTTCTTCCAGAAAAGATTCTACGAATAGAAAATATGGTAAAGTCTGGAGAAGGTTTATGTCCTGGATGTCGGAGACTGGCCATGAAAACATCAATGTTTCCTCCATCCTTCAGTTTCTCCAAGATGGATTCCAGAAAGGGCTGAAGCCCAATACCCTAAGATCACACATGACCGCTATTAATTCCATGACTGAGAATAAATACCTCCATCATCCGTTAGTTTTCAGATTTTTTAAGGCGGTCAGAAGACTTAATCCTACGCATAGGAACCCGTTTCCGGTCTGGGATCTTTCCTTGGTTCTGAAAAGACTGACCCTCTCTCCATTCGAACCATTGGAAGAAGCTGACCTCAAGTGGCTGTCTTACAAAGCACTTTTTCTCACAGCCATCACTTCCGCAAAAAGACTGGGGGAACTCCAAGCCTTATCATCCAAGTTTCCATACTTACGTTTCCTTCCGGATGGAATATTGCTTCGCACCATGCCATTCTTCATGCCCAAGGTCCCGTCTTCGGTAAACAAAAATAGAGAAGCGTTCCTTCCAGTGTTTTGTCCTGAGCCTCTCAATGAAGAACAGAATCTCTGCCATACCTTGGATGTGAAAAGAGCATTAGAAATTTATCTCCAAAGAACAGGAGAATTTAGAGGCAGTGAAAACCTATTCGTTCTCTTCTCTGGTCCAAGGAAAGGACTCTCACCTTCCAAAGATACCCTCGCAAGATTGATAAAGTCCACTATCCTGGAAGCATATTCACTTGAGGCCATACCTCCTCCATTTCCTGTCAGAGCTCACTCCACCAGAGCCACAGCCACTTCCTGGGCAGAGATGGCACAAGTTCCAATAGAAGAAATTTGCAATGCAGCATCTTGGTCTTTGTAGCGGAGGGGTAGCACGATCCACAAGGTCTCCGCTGGTAGACAGGAAAAGCAGGCAATGATCCAAATAGGCCGGTACAGCATACAATCCTTCCCTCCCAAGAACTGTAACGGAACGCCTAGCACCCCGACCGGGTACCTCCGTCGATAGATGCCCCTAGTGCTTCCATAGGACTCCAAGCACTCCACTTGACCCCGTCAGCACTGCAGACCCCACGAACCGCCGAAGCTTGGTGGAGGTCTCGCCGTCTCCTACCCACCCTGGACCTATGACAAGGCTCCAGTGGGTGAACCTCTCCCAAATCCAGAGACAGGAACCAGGAACAGCTCTTACAAGAGCTAGGAGTTATAGCCAGGGGAGTATACAGCGTATAGCAATCCCCACACATGAGACGAGGCTCTATGTTGAATGTAAAACAGGAACTCTCTTTATTTTAACACACAAGCATTTTATACACATCTTCCAACAAAGTTACCACCCCAGGGTTTTGTAAAAACAGCCAATAACCACATACAATACACTCAGACACTCCCACACAAAATCCTCCCCTCTGTCCGTGATAGAATTACCTCACACTGGGTTGATGACTCAAACATACAATGTCCCACCCTTTACAATACACATAGACATTTAACACATTCCCAGACAGCTCAAGTCTGAGTGCATATTATTAGGTGGATGCCGCTCAGAATACACAAATACAATACAATTAGCTATCTGGGTCCCCTCACATAACATACAATACAATTGCATGAATGCTGGCGGTTTTCATGCAGCCAGCATAGGAACGTTACAGCCCACCTGAACCATATTACACAAAACATATATACGCTTGGTTCTTTAAAGTGGCATACACATATGCAATAACATCGTACATACAGGAATGACAATATACAGTGGCTGGGTTTGCCACAATGCTCCCCCAGAACCAAGCCGGCATACCCAGTTTGATCCTAACGGATCGGCTTGGGGATGTCCGGAGGAGTACTCAGAGTGGTTAGGTGGTGCTGTGGTGCGAGCCTGTTGCCGTGTCTCAACCGGATAAGCTTCATGGCTGATGGACTGGGGAACAAAAGCTGAAGTCAGCTCCCCCAGGTCGTTGCCCAAAATAACGTCTGCGGGTAAGTCCTGCATCAGGCCCACCTCCACATTCCCATTCCCCGCTCCCCAATTCAGGTGGACTTTGGCCGTGGGGATCTTGTAGATCGCTCCCCCTGCTACACGCACTGCCACGCCCTCCCCCGTGAGGTTGCCTTTGGGTACTAGGTGGTTGCGGACCAGCGTTATAGTAGCCCCAGAGTCTCGTAACCCCTGTACCTTTCTCCCCTCCACCTGTACCTCTTGTCGGTGCCCTTGGCGGTTGTCAGAGGCGGCTTGGATAGGGTTCACCTCATGTAGTGTGCCCAGGGGTTCCTCGGTGGAAGCTAGGACCTCGGGTACTCTGTAGGGTTCCGCTTGGGCACAATGAACCGCTGCCCGGTTGTTGGGTACCGGGGGGTTCCAGCTGGGCCGTGGTCGGTTGCGGGGACAGTCCCGCTGCATATGTCCCTGTTGGTTACAGGTGTGGCATCGTATCGGGGGGCGAGCTTGATACCTGGGGGTGTAGGTGTTATTGCTTACCCCCGGGCGTGCTGGAACGGCTGTGTTTACGGTTGGTACTGGTGTGGTAGATCCATAGATTGGTTTCGATTGAGTGCGCTGTTCCCTCCTGGTATCCTGGAACTCATCTGCTAGCTTGGCTGCGTCTTGTAGGGTGCGTGGCTTCCGATCCCGCACCCAATTCTGCAGGTGCGCGGGTACCCCGTCAAAGAACTGCTCCATTACCATGAGTTGGAACAGGTCTTCCAGGGTGTTAACTTGGGTGGCCTCC
Source organism: Bufo bufo (assembly GCF_905171765.1). NCBI lineage: Eukaryota > Metazoa > Chordata > Amphibia > Anura > Bufonidae > Bufo > Bufo bufo. The sequence continues at coordinate 18,520 of NW_024400288.1, forward strand.
AACCACCCCTTTGCCGCTCGTTGTAGGCGGTGTGCCCATTCTGTGTGAGTGTCTCTGGTGAGCTTTTTAATGTCTCTGAACTTTAGTCGGTAGGCCTCGGAGGTAATCGCATACCTAGCTAAAATGGCCTGTTTTACTTTGGCATAGTTTGTACTGTCCTCGTCAGGTACGGCACGATATGCCTCTGCGGCGCGACCAGATAGTCTCCCTGCCAGTAGGGGTACCCGATCCTCCACACTTATATTGTGCAACTGGCATAACCGTTCAAAATCCTGCAGGTAGTCATCTACCTCACCTTCCGCTTCCGAATAGCTCTTAAAAGCTTGGTAGGGAATTTTAGCTTTCCCTGGCAGGATGTTAACAGGCGTCGTGGCTCTTTCTCCAGTCTGCTGGTTCATCTGCGACCTCCGAAGCATGATGTATTCCTGCACATCTCCAAAAACTCGGTCAGCCATCTGGTCATATAGCGCTGGTGGAAGTAGAGCCATCCTGCTCCTGTATTCCTTCTCAAATTCTGTTGGCTCCTCCTCCCTTGGAGGTGCTGCAGCAGCCGCGGCTCTGTCTCCTTCCATTAGCTCTGCGATTAATATAACCTTTGTCTTGTTGCTGGCTACTGTTCCCCTTGCCTCCAGTAACTCTTTCAAAGTACTTTGTTTCAAAAGTGCATAATTCGTGCCCATTCACCGGCCGTTCGTGAGTTTCCACGTGTTCCCGGGTTCCGTTTTCAACCGAATGAGTAAACTCACGAATTGCTGCTTCCTTTCTTCTATTCGCTAGAATTCTGCCGAAAGTTGCTTTGCTGGGTAGTCGAAATCCCGTTGCTTGCCACCAATTGTAGCGGAGGGGTAGCACGATCCACAAGGTCTCCGCTGGTAGACAGGAAAAGCAGGCAATGATCCAAATAGGCCGGTACAGCATACAATCCTTCCCTCCCAAGAACTGTAACGGAACGCCTAGCACCCCGACCGGGTACCTCCGTCGATAGTTGCTCCAAGTGCTTCCAGAGGACTCCAAGCACTCCACTTGACCCCGTCAGCACTGCAGACCCCACGAACCGCCGAAGCTTGGTGGAGGTCTCGCCGTCTCCTACCCACCCTGGACCTATGACAAGGCTCCAGTGGGTGAACCTCTCCCAAATCCAGAGACAGGAACCAGGAACAGCTCTTACAAGAGCTAGGAGTTATAGCCAGGGGAGTATACAGCGTATAGCAATCCCCACACATGAGACGAGGCTCTATGTTGAATGTAAAACAGGAACTCTCTTTATTTTAACACACAAGCATTTTATACACATCTTCCAACAAAGTTACCACCCCAGGGTTTTGTAAAAACAGCCAATAACCACGTACAATACACTCAGACACTCCCACACAAAATCCTCCCCTCTGTCCGTGATAGAATTACCTCACACTGGGTTGATGACTCAAACATACAATGTCCCACCCTTTACAATACACATAGACATTTAACACATTCCCAGACAGCTCAAGTCTGAGTGCATATTATTAGGTGGATGCCGCTCAGAATACACAAATACAATACAATTAGCTATCTGGGTCCCCTCACATAACATACAATACAATTGCATGAATGCTGGCGGTTTTCATGCAGCCAGCATAGGAACGTTACAGCCCACCTGAACCATATTACACAGAACATATATACGCTTGGTTCTTTAAAGTGGCATACACATATGCAATAACATCGTACATACAGGAATGACAATATACAGTGGCTGGGTTTGCCACAGTCTTCATCTCTCACCTTCGTGAAACACTACCGTCTGGACATCAACGCTAGGAGCTCAGCCTTTGGCACTGGCGTATTGTCGGCAGCTCTTTCTAAAAATCCCCCCCTTTGAGATCTATAAAAATCCCATTCTGTGCTGCCGGAGGACGAGATGGGAAAGGGAAAATTCTTACCGGGATTTTACTTTCCTTGAGTCCGGAGGCAGCACAAGTATACCCTCCCTAATAAATTCTTTTTTTTTGGCATCCACTATTTGTCGGAGTCTATTTTTTTAAAACACAAGGATGCATTGTGGGGGAGGAGACCTTATAGGGGAGTAAATTGACTGATTAATTGTCAATTAATATGTTCTAGGTGGGCGGTCCTGGAAAAGATGACGACGAGGTTAACCCATTCTGTGCTGCCTCCGGACTCAAGGAAAGTAAAATCCCGGTAAGAATTTTCCCTATACACTACAGAGGACAGTATACTGTATATATATACTACAGAGGACAGTATACTGTATATATACTACAGAGGACAGAATACTGTATATACACTACAGAGGACATTATACTGTATATATATACTACAGAGGACAGTATACTGTATATATACTACAGAGGACAGTATACTGTATATATATGTACTACAGAGGACAGTATACTGTGTATACACTACAGAGGACAGTATTCTGTGTATATATACTACTGAGGACAGTATACTGTGTATATACTACAGAGGACAGTATACTGTATATACACTACAGAGGACAGTATACTGTGTATATACTACAGAGGACAGTATACTGTATATATACTACAGAGGACAGTGTACTGTATATATACTACGGAGGACAGTATACTGTATATATATACTACTGAGGACAGTATACTGTGTATATACTACAGAGGACAGTATACTGTATATATATACTACTGAGGACAGTATACTGTGTATATACTACAGAGGACAGTATACTGTATATATACTACAGAGAACAGTATACTGTGTATATACTACAGAGGACAGTATACTGTATATATACTACAGAGGACAGTATACTGTATATATACTACAGAGGACAGTATACTGTGTATATACTACAGAGGACAGTATACTGTATATATACTACAGAGGACAGTATACTGTATATATATACTACAGAGGATAGTATTCTGTGTATATATACTACAGAGGACAGTATACTGTATATATATACTACTGAGGACAGTATACTGTGTATATACTACAGAGGACAGTATACTGTATATATACTACAGAGAACAGTATACTGTGTATATACTACAGAGGACAGTATACTGTATATATACTACAGAGGACAGTATGCTGTATATATACTACAGAGGACAGTATACTGTATATATATGTACTACAGAGGACAGTATACTGTATATATACTACAGAGGACAGTATACTGTATATATACTACAGAGGACAGTATACTGTATATATATGTACTACAGAGGACAGTATACTGTATATATACTACAGAGGACAGTATACTGTATATACACTAGAGGACAGTATACTGTATATATATACTACAGAGGACAGTATACTGTATATATACTACAGAGGACAGTATACTGTATATACACTACAGGGGACATTATACTGTATATATATACTACAGAGGACAGTATACTGTATATATACTACAGAGGACAGTATACTGTATATATATGTACTACAGAGGACAGTATTCTGTGTATATATACTACAGAGGACAGTATACTGTATATATATATACTACTGAGGACAGTATACTGTGTATATACTACAGAGGACAGTATACTGTATATATACTACAGAGAACAGTATACTGTGTATATACTACAGAGGACAGTATACTGTATATATACTACAGAGGACAGTATACTGTATATATACTACAGAGGACAGTATACTGTGTATATACTACAGAGGACAGTATACTGTATATATACCACAGAGGACAGTATACTGTATATACACTACAGAGGACAGTATACTGTATATATACTACAGAGGACAGTATACTGTATATATACTACAGAGGACAGTATACTGTATATACACTACAGAGGACAGTATTCTGTGTATATATACTACAGAGGACAGTATACTGTATATATATATACTACTGAGGACAGTATACTGTGTATATACTACAGAGGACAGTATACTGTATATATACTACAGAGACAGTATACTGTGTATATACTACAGAGGACAGTATACTGTATATATACTACAGAGGACAGTATACTGTATATATACTACAGAGGACAGTATACTGTGTATATACTACAGAGGACAGTATACTGTATATATACTACAGAGGACAGTATACTGTATATATACTACAGAGGACAGTATACTGTATATATACTACAGAGGACAGTATACTGTATATATACACTACAGAGGACAGTATACTGTATATATACTACAGAGTACAGTATACTGTATATATACTACAGAGTACAGTATACTGTATATATACTACAGAGGACAGTATACTGTATATATACACTACAGAGGACAGTATACTGTATATACTACAGAGGACAGTATACTGTATATATATATACTACAGAGGACAGTACACTGTATATATGTACTACAGAGGACAGTATACTGTATATATACACTACAGAGGACATTATACTGTATATATATACTACAGAGAACAGTATACTGTGTATATACTACAGAGGACAGTATACTGTATATATACTACATAGGAGAATATACTGTATATATACTACAGAGGACAGTATACTGTGTATATACTACACAGGACAGTATACTGTATATATACTACAGAGGACAGTATACTGTATATATATGTACTACAGAGGACAGTATACTGTATATATACTACAGAGGACAGTATACTGTATATATACTACAGAGGACAGTATACTGTATATATATGTACTACAGAGGACAGTATACTGTATATATACTCCAGAGGACAGTATACTGTATATACACTACAGAGGACAGTATACTGTATATATATACTACAGAGGACAGTATACTGTATATACACTACAGAGGACAGTATACTGTATATACACTACTGAGGACATTATACTGTATATATATACTACAGAGGACAGTATACTGTATATATACTACAGAGGACAGTATACTGTATATATATGTACTACAGAGGACAGTATACTGTGTATACACTGCGTACAGAATTATTAGGCAAATGAGTATTTTGACCACATCATCCTCTTTATGCATGTTGTCTTACTCCAAGCTGTATAGGCTCGAAAGCCTACTACCAATTAAGCATATTAGGTGATGTGCATCTCTATAATGAGAAGGGGTGTGGTCTAATGACATCAACACCCTATATCAGGTGTGCATAATTATTAGGCAACTTCCTTTCCTTTGGCAAAATGGGTCAAAAGAAGGACTTGACAGGCTCAGAAAAGTCAAAAATAGTGAGATATCTTGCAGAGGGATGCAGCACTCTTAAAATTGCAAAGCTTCTGAAGCGTGATCATCGAACAATCAAGCGCTTCATTCAAAATAGTCAACAGTGTCGCAAGAAGCGTGTGGAAAAACCAAGGCGCAAAATAACTGCCCATGAACTGAGAAAAGTCAAGCGTGCAGCTGCCAAGATGCCACTTGCCACCAGTTTGGCCATATTTCAGAGCTGCAACATCACTGGAGTGCCCAAAAGCACAAGGTGTGCAATACTCAGAGACATGGCCAAGGTAAGAAAGGCTGAAAGACGACCACCACTGAACAAGACACACAAGCTGAAACGTCAAGACTGGGCCAAGAAATATCTCAAGACTGATTTTTCTAAGGTTTTATGGACTGATGAAATGAGAGTGAGTCTTGATGGGCCAGATGGATGGGCCCGTGGCTGGATTGGTAAAGGGCAGAGAGCTCCAGTCCGACTCAGACGCCAGCAAGGTGGAGGTGGAGTACTGGTTTGGGCTGGTATCATCAAAGATGACCTTGTGGGGCCTTTTCGGGTTGAGGATGGAGTCAAGCTCAACTCCCAGTCCTACTGCCAGTTTCTGGAAGACACCTTCTTCAAGCAGTGGTACAGGAAGAAGTCTGCATCCTTCAAGAAAAACATGATTTTCATGCAGGACAATGCTCCATCACACGCGTCCAAGTACTCCACAGCGTGGCTGGCAAGAAAGGGTATAAAAGAAGAAAATCTAATGACATGGCCTCCTTGTTCCCCTGATCTGAACCCCATTGAGAACCTGTGGTCCATCATCAAATGTGAGATTTACAAGGAGGGAAAACAGTACACCTCTCTGAACAGTGTCTGGGAGGATGTGGTTGCTGCTGCACGCAATGTTGATGGTGAACAGATCAAAACACTGACAGAATCCATGGATGGCAGGCTTTTGAGTGTCCTTGCAAAGAAAGGTGGCTATATTGGTCACTGATTTGTTTTTGTTTTGTTTTTGAATGTCAGAAATGTATATTTGTGAATGTTGAGATGTTATATTGGTTTCACTGGTAAAAATAAATAATTGAAATGGGTATATATTTGTTTTTTGTTAAGTTGCCTAATAATTATGCACAGTAATAGTCACCTGCACACACAGATATCCCCCTAAAATAGCTAAAACTAAAAACAAACTAAAAACTACTTCCAAAAATATTCAGCTTTGATATTAATGAGTTTTTGGGTTCATTGAGAACATGGTTGTTGTTCAATAATAAAATTAATCCTCAAAAATACAACTTGCCTAATAATTCTGCACTCCCTGTACACTACAGAGGACAGTATTCTGTGTATATATACTACAGAGGACAGTATACTGTATATATATACTACTGAGGACAGTATACTGTGTATATACTACAGAGGACAGTATACTGTATATATATTACAGAGGACAGTATACTGCATATATACTACAGAGGACAGTATACTGTATATACACTACAGAGGACAGTATACTGTATATATACTACAGAGGACAGTATACTGTATATATACTACAGAGGACAGTATACTGTATATATATACTACAGAGAACAGTATACTGTGTATATACTACAGAGGACAGTATACTGTATATATACTACAGAGGACAGTATACTGTATATATACTACAGAGGACAGTATACTGTGTATATACTACAGAGGACAGTATACTGTATATATACTACAAAGGACAGTATACTGTATATATACTACAGAGGACAGTATACTGTATATATACTACAGAGGACTGTATACGGTATATACACTACAGAGGACAGTATTCTGTGTATATATACTACAGAGGACAGTATACTGTATATATATACTACTGAGGACAGTATACTGTGTATATACTACAGAGGACAGTATACTGTATATATACTACAGAGAACAGTATACTGTGTATATACTACAGAGGACAGTATACTGTATATATACTACAGAGGACAGTATACTGTATATATACTACAGAGGACAGTATACTGTGTATATACTACAGAGGACAGTATACTGTATATATACTACAGAGGACAGTATACTGTGTATATATGTACTACAGAGGACAGTATACTGTATATATACACTACAGAGGACATTATACTGTATATATATACTACAGAGGACAGTATACTGTATATATATGTACTACAGAGGACAGTATACTGTATATATACTACAGAGAACAGTATACTGTGTATATACTACAGAGGACAGTATACTGTATATATACTACAGAGGACAGTATACTGCATATATACTACAGAGGACAGTATACTGTATATACACTACAGAGGACAGTATACTGTATATATACTACAGAGGACAGTATACTGTATATATACTACAGAGGACAGTATACTGTATATATATACTACAGAGAACAGTATACTGTGTATATACTACAGAGGACAGTATACTGTATATATACTACAGAGGACAGTATACTGTATATATACTACAGAGGACAGTATACTGTGTATATACTACAGAGGACAGTATACTGTATATATACTACAAAGGACAGTATACTGTATATATACTACAGAGGACAGTATACTGTATATATACTACAGAGGACTGTATACGGTATATACACTACAGAGGACAGTATTCTGTGTATATATACTACAGAGGACAGTATACTGTATATATATACTACTGAGGACAGTATACTGTGTATATACTACAGAGGACAGTATACTGTATATATACTACAGAGAACAGTATACTGTGTATATACTACAGAGGACAGTATACTGTATATATACTACAGAGGACAGTATACTGTATATATACTACAGAGGACAGTATACTGTGTATATACTACAGAGGACAGTATACTGTATATATACTACAGAGGACAGTATACTGTGTATATATGTACTACAGAGGACAGTATACTGTATATATACACTACAGAGGACATTATACTGTATATATATACTACAGAGGACAGTATACTGTATATATATGTACTACAGAGGACAGTATACTGTATATATACTACAGAGAACAGTATACTGTGTATATACTACAGAGGACAGTATACTGTATATATACTACAGAGAACAGTATACTGTGTATATACTACAGAGGACAGTATACTGTATATATACTACAGAGGACAGTATACTGTGTATATACTACAGAGGACAGTATACTGTATATCTACTACAGAGGACAGTATACTGTGTATATATGTACTACAGAGGACAGTATACTGTATATATACACTACAGAGGACATTATACTGTATATATATACTACAGAGGACAGTATACTGTATATATATGTACTACAGAGGACAGTATACTGTATATATACTACAGAGGACAGTATACTGTATATATATGTACTACAGAGGACAGTATACTGTATATATACACTACAGAGGACATTATACTGTATATATATACTACAGAGGACAGTATACTGTATATATACTACAGAGGACAGTATACTGTATATATATGTACTACAGAGGACAGTATACTGTGTATACACTACAGAGGACAGTATTCTGTGTATATATACTACAGAGGACAGTATACTGTATATATACTACAGAGGACAGTATACTGTATATACACTACAGAGGACAGTATAATGTATATATACTACAGAGGACAGTATACTGTATATACACTACAGAGGACAGTATACTGTATATATATACTACAGAGAGCAGTATACTGTGTATATACTACAGAGGACAACATACTGTATATATACTACAGAGAACAGTATACTGTGTATATACTACAGAGGACAGTATACTGTATATATACTACAGAGGACAGTATACTGTATATATACTACAGAGAACAGTATACTGTGTATATACTACAGAGGACAGTATACTGTATATATACTACAGAGGACAGTATACTGTATATATACTACAGAGGACAGTATACTGTATATATACTACAGAGAACAGTATACTGTGTATATACTACAGAGGACAGTATACTGTATATATACTACAGAGAACAGTATACTGTGTATGTACTACAGAGGACAGTATACTGTATATATACTACAGAGGACAGTATACTGTATATATACTACAGAGGACAGTATACTGTATATATACTACAGAGGACAGTATACTGTATATACACTACAGAGGACAGTATTCTGTGTATATATACTACAGAGGACAGTATACTGTATATATATACTACTGAGGACAGTATACTGTATATATACTACAGAGGACAGTATACTGTATATACACTACAGAGGACAGTATACTGTATATACACTACAGAGAACAGTATACTGTGTATATACTACAGAGGACAGTATACTGTATATATATACTACTGAGGACAGTATACTGTATATATACTACAGAGGACAGTATACTGTATATACACTACAGAGGACAGTATACTGTATATATATACTAAAGAGGACAGTATACTGTATATATACTACAGAGAACAGTATACTGTGTATATACTACAGAGGACAGTATACTGTATATATACTACAGAGGACAGTATACTGTATATATACTACAGAGGACAGTATACTGTGTATATACTACAGAGGACAGTATACTGTATATATACTACAGAGAACAGTATACTGTATATATACACTACAGAGGACAGTATACTGTATATATACTACAGAGGACAGTATACGGTATATATACTACAGAGGACAGTATACTGTATATACACTACAGAGGACAGTATACTGTATATATACTACAGAGGACAGTATACTGTATATATACTACAGAGGACAGTATACTGTATATATACTACAGAGGACAGTATACTGTATATATACTACAGAGGACAGTATACTATATATATATACTACAGAGGATAGTATAATGTATATATACTACAGAGGACAGTATACTATATATATATACTACAGAGGACAGTATACTGTATATATATATACTACAGAGGACAGTATAATGTATATATACTACAGAGGACAGTATACTGTATATATATACTACTGAGGACAGTATTCTGTGTATATATACTACAGAGGACAGTATACTGTATATATATACTACTGAGGACAGTATACTGTGTATATACTACAGAGGACAGTATACTGTATATATACTACAGAGAACAGTATACTGTGTATATACTACAGAGGACAGTATACTGTATATATACTACAGAGGACAGTATACTGTATATATACTACAGAGGACAGTATACTGTATATATACTACAGAGGACAGTATACTGTATATATATACTACAGGGGACAGTATACTGTATATATACTACAGAGGACAGTATACTGTATATCTACTACAGAGGACAGTATAATGTATATATACTACAGAAAACAGTATACTGTATATATACTACAGAGGACAGTATACTGTATATATACTACAGAGGACAGTATACTGTGTATATATGTACTACAGAGGACAGTATACTGTATATATACACTACAGAGGACATTATACTGTATATATATACTACAGAGGACAGTATACTGTATATATACTACAGAGGACAGTATACTGTATATATATGTACTACAGAGGACAGTATACTGTATATATACTACAGAGGACAGTATACTGTATATATATGTACTACAGAGGACAGTATACTGTATATATACACTACAGAGGACATTATACTGTATATATATACTACAGAGGACAGTATACTGTATATATACTACAGAGGACAGTATACTGTATATATATGTACTACAGAGGACAGTATACTGTGTATACACTACAGAGGACAGTATTCTGTGTATATATACTACAGAGGACAGTATACTGTATATATATACTACTGAGGACAGTATACTGTGTATATACTACAGAGGACAGTATACTGTATATATACTACAGAGAACAGTATACTGTGTATATACTACAGAGGACAGTATACTGTATATATACTACAGAGGACAGTATACTGTATATATACTACAGAGGACAGTATACTGTATATATACTACAGAGGACAGTATACTGTGTATATACTACAGAGGACAGTATACTGTATATATACTACAGAGGACAGTATACTGTATATATACTACAGAGGACAGTATACTGTATATACACTACAGAGGACAGTATACTGTATATATACTACAGAGGACAGTATACTGTATATATACTACAGAGGACAGTATACTGTATATATATACTACAGAGGACAGTATACTGTATATATACTACAGAGGACAGTATACTGTGTATATATACTACAGAGGACAATATACTGTATATAAACTACAGAGGACAGTATACTGTATATACACTACAGAGGACAGTATACTGTATATACACTACAGAGGACAGTATACTATATATACACTACAGAGGACAGTATACTGTATATATACTACAGAGGACAGTATACTGTATATATACTACAGAGGACAGTATACTATATATACACTACAGAGGACAGTATACTGTATATATACTACAGGGGACAGTATACTGTATATATACTACAGAGGACAGTATACTGTATATCTACTACAGAGGACAGTATAATGTATATATACTACAGAAGACAGTATACTGTATATATACTACAGAGGACAATATACTGTATATATACTACAGAGGACAGTATACTGTATATATACTACAGAGGACAATATACTGTATATATACTACAGAGGACAGTATACTGTATATACACTACAGAGGACAGTATACTGTATATACACTACAGAGGACAGTATTCTGTGTATATATACTACAGAGGACAGAATACTGTATATATATACTACTGAGGACAGTATACTGTATATATACTACAGAGGACAGTATACTGTATATACACTACAGAGGACAGTATACTGTATATACACTACAGAGAACAGTATACTGTGTATATACTACAGAGGACAGTATACTGTATATATACTACAGAGGACAGTATACTGTATATATACACTACAGAGGACAGTATACTGTATATATACTACAGAGGACAGTATACTGTATATATACACTACAGAGAACAGTATACTGTGTATATACTACAGAGGACAGTATACTGTATATATACTACAGAGGACAGTATACTGTATATATACACTACAGAGGACAGTATACTGTATATATACTACAGAGGACAGTATACGTATATATACTACAGAGGACAGTATACTGTATATACACTACAGAGGACAGTATACTGTATATATATACTACAGAGGACAGTATACTGTATATATATTACAGAGGACAGTATACTGTATATATATACTACAGAGGACAGTATACTGTATATATACTACAGAGGACAGTATACTATATATATATACTACAGAGGATAGTATAATGTATATATACTACAGAGGACAGTATACTATATATATATATACTACAGAGGACAGTATACTGTATATATATATATACTACAGAGGACAGTATAATGTATATATACTACTGAGGACAGTATACTGTATATATACACTACAGAGAACAGTATACTGTATATATATACTACTGAGGACAGTATACTGTATATATACACTACAGAGGACAGTATACTGTATATATACTACAGAGGACAGTATACTGTATATATACTACAGAGGACAGTATACTGTATATATACTACAGAGGACAGTATACTGTATATATATACTACAGAGGGCAGTATACTGTATATATACTACAGAGGACAGTATACTGTATATATACACTACAGAGGACAGTATACTGTATATACACTACAGAGGACAGTATACTGTATATATATACTACAGAGAGCAGTATACTGTGTATATACTACAGAGGACAGTATACTGTATATATATACTACAGAGGACAGTATAATGTATATATATATATACACACTACAGAGGACAGTATAATGTATATATATATATACACATACTACAGAGGACAGTATACTGTTTATATACTACAGAGGATAGTATACTGTATATATATACTACAGAGGACAGTATACTGTATATATACTACAGAGGACAGTATACTGTATATATACTACAGAGGACAGTATACTGTATATATATATATACACTACAGAGGACAGTATACTGTATATATACTACAGAGGACAGTATACTGTATATACACTACAGAGGACAGTATACTGTATATATATACTACAGAGGACAGTATAATGTATATATATATATACACACTACAGAGGACAGTATAATGTATATATATATATACACACTACAGAGGACAGTATAATGTATATATACTACAGAGGACAGTATACTGTATATATACTACAGAGGACAGTATAATGTATATATACTACTGAGGACAGTATACTGTATATATACTACAGAGGACAGTATACTATATATATATACTACTGAGAACAGTATACTGTATATATATACTACAGAGGATAGTATACTGTATATATACTACAGAGGACAGTATACTGTATATATATACTACAGAGGGCAGTATACTGTATATATACTACACAGGACAGTATACTATATATACTACAGAGGACAGTATACTGTATATATACACTACAGAGGACAGTATACTGTATATATATATATACTACAGAGGGCAGTATACTGTGTATATATACACATACTACAGAGGACAGTATACTGTTTATATACTACAGAGGACAGTATACTGTATATACACTACAGAGGACAGTATACTATATATACTACAGAGGACAGTATACTGTATATATATACTACAGAGGACAGTATACTGTATATATATGTACTACAGAGGACAGTATACTGTGTATACACTACAGAGGACAGTATACTGTATATACACTACAGAGGACAGTATACTGCATATACTACAGAGGACAGTATACTGTATATATATATATACTACAGAGGACAGTATACTGTATATATATACTACTGAGGACAGTATACTGTGTATATACTACAGAGGACAGTATACTGTATATATACTACAGAGAACAGTATACTGTGTATATACTACAGAGGACAGTATACTGTATATATACTACAGAGGACAGTATACTGTATATATATACTACAGAGGACAGTATACTGTATATATACTACAGAGGACAGTATACTGTATATATACTACAGAGGACAGTATACTGTGTATATATATACTACAGAGGACAGTATACTGTATATATATATACTAGAGAGGACATAATACTGCATATATACTACAGAGGACAGTATACTGTATATACACTACAGAGGACAGTATACTATATATACTACAGAGGACAGTATACTGTATATATATACTACAGAGGACAGTATACTGTATATATATGTACTACAGAGGACAGTATACTGTGTATACACTACAGAGGACAGTATTCTGTGTATATATACTACAGAGGACAGTATACTGTATATATATACTACTGAGGACAGTATACTGTGTATATACTACAGAGGACAGTATACTGTATATATACTACAGAGAACAGTATACTGTGTATATACTACAGAGGACAGTATACTGTATATATACTACAGAGGACAGTATACTGTATATATACTACAGAGGACAGTATACTGTGTATATACTACAAAGGACAGTATACTGTATATATACTACAGAGGACAGTATACTGTATATATACTACAGAGGACAGTATACTGTATATACACTACAGAGGACAGTATTCTGTGTATATATACTACAGAGGATAGTATACTGTATATATACTACAGAGGACAGTATACTGTATATATACTACAGAGGACAGTATACTGTATATATATGTACTACAGAGGACAGTATACTGTATATATACTCCAGAGGACAGTATACTGTATATACACTACAGAGGACAGTATACTGTATATATATACTACAGAGGACAGTATACTGTATATACACTACAGAGGACAGTATACTGTATATACACTACAGAGGACATTATACTGTATATATATACTACAGAGGACAGTATACTGTATATATACTACAGAGGACAGTATACTGTATATATATGTACTACAGAGGACAGTATACTGTGTATACACTACAGAGGACAGTATTCTGTGTATGTATACTACAGAGGACAGTATACTGTATATATATACTACTGAGGACAGTATACTGTGTATATACTACAGAGGACAGTATACTGTATATATACTACAGAGGACAGTATACTGCATATATACTACAGAGGACAGTATACTGTATATACACTACAGAGGACAGTATACTGTATATATCCTACAGAGGACAGTATACTGTATATATACTACAGAGGACAGTATACTGTATATATATACTACAGAGAACAGTATACTGTGTATATACTACAGAGGACAGTATACTGTATATATACTACAGAGGACAGTATACTGTATATATACTACAGAGGACAGTATACTGTGTATATACTACAGAGGACAGTATACTGTATATATACTACAAAGGACAGTATACTGTATATATACTACAGAGGACAGTATACTGTATATATACTACAGAGGACTGTATACGGTATATACACTACAGAGGACAGTATTCTGTGTATATATACTACAGAGGACAGTATACTGTATATATATACTACTGAGGACAGTATACTGTGTATATACTACAGAGGACAGTATACTGTATATATACTACAGAGAACAGTATACTGTGTATATACTACAGAGGACAGTATACTGTATATATACTACAGAGGACAGTATACTGTATATATACTACAGAGGACAGTATACTGTGTATATACTACAGAGGACAGTATACTGTATATATACTACAGAGGACAGTATACTGTGTATATATGTACTACAGAGGACAGTATACTGTATATATACACTACAGAGGACATTATACTGTATATATATACTACAGAGGACAGTATACTGTATATATATGTACTACAGAGGACAGTATACTGTATATATACTACAGAGAACAGTATACTGTGTATATACTACAGAGGACAGTATACTGTATATATACTACAGAGAACAGTATACTGTGTATATACTACAGAGGACAGTATACTGTATATATACTACAGAGGACAGTATACTGTGTATATACTACAGAGGACAGTATACTGTATATCTACTACAGAGGACAGTATACTGTGTATATATGTACTACAGAGGACAGTATACTGTATATATACACTACAGAGGACATTATACTGTATATATATACTACAGAGGACAGTATACTGTATATATATGTACTACAGAGGACAGTATACTGTATATATACTACAGAGGACAGTATACTGTATATATATGTACTACAGAGGACAGTATACTGTATATATACACTACAGAGGACATTATACTGTATATATATACTACAGAGGACAGTATACTGTATATATACTACAGAGGACAGTATACTGTATATATATGTACTACAGAGGACAGTATACTGTGTATACACTACAGAGGACAGTATTCTGTGTATATATACTACAGAGGACAGTATACTGTATATATACTACAGAGGACAGTATACTGTATATACACTACAGAGGACAGTATAATGTATATATACTACAGAGGACAGTATACTGTATATACACTACAGAGGACAGTATACTGTATATATATACTACAGAGAGCAGTATACTGTGTATATACTACAGAGGACAGTATACTGTATATATACTACAGAGAACAGTATACTGTGTATATACTACAGAGGACAGTATACTGTATATATACTACAGAGGACAGTATACTGTATATATACTACAGAGAACAGTATACTGTGTATATACTACAGAGGACAGTATACTGTATATATACTACAGAGGACAGTATACTGTATATATACTACAGAGGACAGTATACTGTATATATACTACAGAGAACAGTATACTGTGTATATACTACAGAGGACAGTATACTGTATATATACTACAGAGAACAGTATACTGTGTATATACTACAGAGGACAGTATACTGTATATATACTACAGAGGACAGTATACTGTATATATACTACAGAGGACAGTATACTGTATATATACAGAGGACAGTATACTGTATATACACTACAGAGGACAGTATACTGTATATATATACTACAGAGGACAGTATACTGTATATATATTACAGAGGACAGTATACTGTATATATATACTACAGAGGACAGTATACTGTATATATACTACAGAGGACAGTATACTATCCTCTGTAGTATATATACAGTATACTGTCCTCTGTAGTATATACACAGTATACTGTCCTCTGTAGTGTATATATACAGTATACTGTACTCTGTAGTATATATACAGTATACTGTCCTCTGTAGTGTATATATACAGTATACTGTCCTCTGTAGTATATATACAGTATACTGTCCTCTGTAGTATATACACAGTATACTGTTCTCTGTAGTGTATATACAGTATACTGTCCTCTGTAGTGTATATACAGTATACTGTCCTCTGTAGTATATATACAGTATACTGTCCTCAGTAGTATATATATACAGTATACTGTCCTCTGTAGTATATATACACAGAATACTGTCCTCTGTAGTGTATATACAGTATACTGTCCTCTGTAGTGTATATACAGTATACTGTCCTCTGTAGTATATATACAGTATATTGTCCTCTGTAGTATATATACAGTATACTGTCCTCTGTAGTATATATACAGTATATTGTCCTCTGTAGTATATATACAGTATACTGTCTTCTGTAGTATATATACATTATACTGTCCTCTGTAGTAGATATACAGTATACTGTCCTCTGTAGTATATATACAGTATACTGTCCCCTGTAGTATATATACAGTATACTGTCCTCTGTAGTGTATATATAGTATACTGTCCTCTGTAGTATATATACAGTATACTGTCCTCTGTAGTATATATACAGTATACTGTCCTCTGTAGTGTATATATAGTATACTGTCCTCTGTAGTGTATATACAGTATACTGTCCTCTGTAGTGTATATACAGTATACTGTCCTCTGTAGTTTATATACAGTATATTGTCCTCTGTAGTATATATACACAGTATACTGTCCTCTGTAGTATATATACAGTATACTGTCCTCTGTAGTATATATATACAGTATACTGTCCTCTGTAGTATATATACAGTATACTGTCCTCTGTAGTATATATACAGTATACTGTCCTCTGTAGTGTATATACAGTATACTGTCCTCTGTAGTATATATACAGTATACTGTCCTCTGTAGTATATATACAGTATACTGTCCTCTGTAGTATATACACAGTATACTGTCCTCTGTAGTATATATACAGTATACTGTCCTCTGTAGTATATATACAGTATACTGTCCTCTGTAGTATATATACAGTATACTGTCCTCTGTAGTATATACACAGTATACTGTTCTCTGTAGTATATATACAGTATACTGTCCTCTGTAGTATATACACAGTATACTGTCCTCAGTAGTATATATATACAGTATACTGTCCTCTGTAGTATATATACACAGAATACTGTCCTCTGTAGTGTATACACAGTATACTGTCCTCTGTAGTACATATATATACAGTATACTGTCCTCTGTAGTATATATACAGTATACTGTCCTCTGTAGTATATATATACAGTATAATGTCCTCTGTAGTGTATATATACAGTATACTGTCCTCTGTAGTACATATATATACAGTATACTGTCCTCTGTAGTATATATACAGTATACTGTCCTCTGTAGTACATATATATACAGTATACTGTCCTCTGTAGTATATATACAGTATACTGTCCTCTGTAGTATATATACAGTATAATGTCCTCTGTAGTGTATATATACAGTATACTGTCCTCTGTAGTACATATATACACAGTATACTGTCCTCTGTAGTATATATACAGTATACTGTCCTCTGTAGTATATATACAGTATACTGTTTTCTGTAGTATATATACATTATACTGTCCTCTGTAGTAGATATACAGTATACTGTCCTCTGTAGTATATATACAGTATACTGTCCTCTGTAGTATATATACAGTATACTGTCCTCTGTAGTATATACACAGTATACTGTCCTCAGTAGTATACATATACAGTATACTGTCCTCTGTAGTATATATACACAGAATACTGTCCTCAGTAGTATATATATACAGTATACTGTCCTCTGTAGTATATATACATTATACTGTCCTCTGTAGTATATATATACAGTATACTGTCCTCTGTAGTATATACACAGTATACTGTCCTCTGTAGTATATATACAGTATACTGTCCTCTGTAGTATATATACAGTATACTGTCCTCTGTAGTATATACACAGTATACTGTTCTCTGTAGTATATATACAGTATACTGTCCTCTTTAGTATATATATACAGTATACTGTCCTCTGTAGTGTATATACAGTATACGGTCCTCTGTAGTATATATACAGTATACTGTCCTCAGTAGTATATATATACAGTATACTGTCCTCTGTAGTATATACACAGTATACTGTTCTCTGTAGTGTATATACAGTATACTGTCCTCTGTAGTGTATATACAGTATACTGTCCTCTGTAGTATATATACAGTATACTGTCCTCAGTAGTATATATATACAGTATACTGTAGTATATATACGTATACTGTCCTCTGTAGTATATATACAGTATACTGTCCTCTGTAGTGTATATATACAGTATACTGTCCTCTGTAGTATATATACAGTATACTGTCCTCTGTAGTATATACACAGTATACTGTTCTCTGTAGTGTATATATACAGTATACTGTCCTCTGTAGTATATATACAGTATACTGTCCTCTGTAGTGTATATATATATATACTACAGAGGATAGTATAATGTATATATACTACAGAGGACAGTATACTATATATATATACTACAGAGGACAGTATACTGTATATATATATACTACAGAGGACAGTATAATGTATATATACTACAGAGGACAGTATACTGTATATATATACTACTGAGGACAGTATACTGTATATATACACTACAGAGAACAGTATACTGTATATATATACTACTGAGGACAGTATACTGTATATATACACTACAGAGGACAGTATACTGTATATATACTACAGAGGACAGTATACTGTATATATACTACAGAGGACAGTATACTGTATATATACTACAGAGGA
>NW_024400289.1:0-38688 GCF_905171765.1 Bufo bufo
TGAGGGCCGGTTCGTTCCACCCGGAGGGAACGCACCATCTACGGAATAAGGTACAGTACTCCTCAACCGGACGGTCACCCTGTCTGAGGGATTTCAGCTGGGTCTCTGCTACCATGGCACGGTCAGGTTCGTCATATAACACACCTAGCGCCTGAAAAAATGCGTCAACGGATCTGAGGCATTGCGAATCAGAAGGCAAGGAGAATGCCCAGTCCCGGGGATCCCTCTGTAATAAGGAAATAATGATACCCACCCTCTGTTGCTCAGATCCAGAGGAATAGGAACGCAAGCGAAAATAAAGCTTACAGCTTTCCTTAAATGCCAAAAAGCTTCTACGGTCTCCTGAAAATCGGTCAGGAAGCTTAACGTGGGGTTCCATACAGGCAGGTGCTGCTTGGGCAGCGACGGGAGGCACAGGAAGATCACAAGCAATCTCTTGTGCCTGTAATCTTTCCCCCAATTCCTGAACTATATGGGCCAGATTCTGCACGTGGTTAGTCAGGCACTGTAAGGGATCCATAGTAAAAAACTTTTTTGGTCTGTGATTCTGTCAGGGATCAGAGAGGAAGGAAAGAGGGTGCACTCTGACTCCACCCTCAACCCCTGTCCCTGCCTACTTACAGTACCCGCCCTAGTTGACAGTGTGTAACTGTGCGACGGTCCCTTACTTACGTAAGTGCACAGAGGAAAGATACAGAAGGTCAACAAGCCAAGGGTCAGAACCAGGAGAAGCGGGAGTACAAATGGAGCGGGCAAATGTAAGGTCAACAGTCAGAGCCGAGGTCAATCCAGGAGAGCAAATACGTACAAGGATGAGACGAAGTCGAGGTCAAAGAACGAGCCGAGGTCACAAGATCAGGAGGTCAATCAAAACAAGCAGCCGCAGACTAGAACCAAGGAACAAGGAAGCACCAATGGACCAGTATCACAGGCAACCTGTAGCCAGCAGGTTGTCTGTATTTATAGTGGGGAGTGAGGGTCATGTGACGTGGCCAGCGTCACATGACCGACAGACAGACAAGTCGAGCACCAAGTGATCAGTTTGGCGCTCAAGGCAGACCTAGGAGCAGGGAGCCTCCCAGCTAGCAAAGCCGCCCTGGGAACGAGGCCGAACACAGATCCTCGCTCCCGAAGCTAAGCAGCAGGTCTGCGGCTGATGGAAGACTGAGTGCGCCTTCGGCGCCCCGTTACACGTGCAGTGATTCATTGCCAAATACCCCAGGGTCTAGGATGTTTTGTGGCAGACCAGGAAAATCGCTGGCCATTTTAGAAGATCTTACACGGCCATGGCTCGCCTTCCTGACGTTCAGCGGCAACACCACCTGCCCGTCAGACGTCCGATTTTTGACTGCCCGACGCGCTGGAACTCCACCTTGTATATGCTTGATAGGCTGCTCCAGCAGAAAAGTGCAGTTAACGACTACCTGTACGAATTTTTTTTTTACCACGCCAGTGGCTGCTCATGCGCGACGTATGCAGACTTCTGCAGCCATTTAATGAGATCACCAAACTGGTCAGTCGCAGCCAGGGCGCCATCAGTGACATCGTACCTTACGCCTTCTTTCTGGAGCGTGCATTGCGCTGTGTCATTGATTAAGCCGTCGAGGAGCAGGAAGATGAGGAAGTTTCAATGCTGGATAAATTCCCAGGGGGGCTACTCCATCTGAGACAGGTCAACAGGAGTCCGAAGAGGAGTAAGAGGAGGATGGTGCCGGGGCAAAGGAGGAGCAAGAAGAGCATGCTTTAAACTTTTCTGGGATCCCTGGTGTTGTCTGTGGATGGGGGGAGGAGACCGAGGATGACATTATCCTGGACGATGAGCAGGAGCCAGGCCACTCCACCGCTTCCAGTTTAGTGCAAATGAAGGCCTTCATGCTCCATTGTTTGAAGAGGGACCCCCATATAAAAAGCAGATGGCCAAGGACCAATACTGGGTGGCAACGTACTTAACCGCCTCCGGACCGCCTAACGCAGGATCGCGTTCCGGAGGCGGCAGCCTGGCGCAGAGTCACGCATATACTGTATGCGTCATCTCGCGAGATGCGAGATTTCCTGTGAACACGCGCACACAGGCGAGCGCGTTCACAGGATCGGAAGGTAAGAGAGTGGATCTCCAGCCTGCCAGCGGCGTCTAATATACCTGCTACCTGGTCCTCTGGTGGTCCCTTTTGTTTGGATCGACCACCAAAGGACACAGGTAGCTCAGTAAAGTAGCACCAAACACCACTACACTACACCCCTCCCTGTCACTTATTAACCCCTTATGAACCACTGATCACCCCTGATCACCCCATATAGACTCCCTGATCACCCCCCTGTCATTGATCACCCCCCTTTCATTGATCACTACCCTGTAAGGCTCCATTCAGAGGTCCGCATCATTTTTACGGATCCACTGATACATGGATCGGATCCGTAAAAATCATGCGGACGTCTGAATGGAGCCTTACAGGGGGGTGATCAATGACGGGGGTGATCACCCCATATAGAATCCCTGATCACCCCCCTGTCATTGATCACCCCCCTGTCATTGATCACTCCCCTGTAAGGCTCCATTCAGACGTCCGCATGATTTTTACGGATCCACTGATACATGGATCGGATCCGTAAAAATCATGCGGATGTCTGAATGGAGCCTTACAGGGGGGTGATCAATGACGGGGGTGATCACCCCATATAGACTCCCTGATCACCCCCCTGTCATTGATCACTCCCCTGTAAGGCTCCATTCAGATGTCCGCATGATTTTTACGGATCCACTGATACATGGATCGGATCCGTAAAAATCATGCGGACGTCTGAATGGAGCCTTACAGGGGGGTGATCAATGACGGGGGGTGATCACCCCATATAGACTCCCTGATCACCCCCCCTGTCATTGATCACTCCCCTGAAAGGCTCCATTCAGACGTCGGCATGATTTTTACGGATCCACTGATACATGGATCGGATCCGTAAAAATCATGCGGACGTCTGAATGGAGCCTTACAGGGGGGTGATCAATGACGGGGGTGATCACCCCATATAGACTCCCTGATCACTCCCCTGTCATTGATCACTCCCCTGTAAGGCTCCATTCAGACGTCCGCATGATTTTACCAGATCCACTGATACATGGATCGGATCCATAAAAATCATGCGGACGTCTGAATGGAGGCTTACAGGGGGGTGATCAATGATGGGGGTGATCACCCCATATAGACTCCCTGATCACCCCCCCTGTCATTGATCACTCCCCTGTAAGGCTCCATTCAGACGTCCGCATGATTTTTACGGATCCACTGATACATGGATCGGATCCGTAAAAATCATGCGGACATCTGAATGGAGCCTTACAGGGGGGCGATCAATGACGGGGGTGATCACCCCATATAGACTCCCTGGTCACTCCCCTGTCATTGATCACTACCCTGTAAGGCTCCATTCAGACGTCCGCATGATTTTTACGGATCCACTGATACATGTATTGGATCCGTAAAAATCATGCGGACGTCTGAATGGAGCCTTACAGGGGGGTGATCAATGACGGGGGTGATCACCCCATATAGACTCCCTGATCACCCCCCTGTCATTGATCACTCCCCTGTAAGGCTCCATTCAGACGTCCGCATGATTTTTACGGATCCACTGATACATGGATCGGATCCGTAAAAATCATGCGGACGTCTGAATGGAGCCTTACAGGGGGGTGATCAATGACGGGGGTAATCACCCCATATAGAATCCCTGATCACCCCCCTGTCATTGATCACCCCCCGGTCATTGATCACTCCCCTGTAAGGCTCCATTCAGACGTCCGCATGATTTTTACGGATCCACTGATACATGGATCGGATCCGTAAAAATCATGCGGACGTCTGAATGGAGCCTTACAGGGGGGTGATCAATGACAGGGGTGATCACCCCATATAGACTCCCTGATCACCCCCCTGTCATTGATCACTCCCCTGTAAGGCTCCATTCAGACGTCAGCATGATTTTTACGGATCCACTGATACATGGATCGGATCCGCAAACACATACGGACATCTGAATGGAGCCTTATAGGTGAATGATCAATGACAGGGGGGTGATCACCCCATATAGACTCCCTGATCACCCCCCTGTCATTGATCACCCCCCTGTCATTGATCACCCCCCTGTAAGGCTGCATTCAGATGTCCGTATGTTTTTTACAGATCCACGGATACATGGATCGGATCCGCAAAACACATACGGACGTCTGAATGGAGCCTTACAGGGGGGTGATCAATGACAGGGGGGTGATCACCCCATATAGACTCCTTGATCACCCCCCTGTCATTGATCACCCCCCTGTCATTGATCACCCCCTGTAAGGCTCCATTCAGACATTTTTTTGGCCCAAGTTAGCGGAAATATTATTTTTTTTCTTACAAAGTCTCATATTCCACTAACTTGTGTCAAAAAATTAAATCTCACATGAACTCACCATACCCCTCACGGAATCCAAATGCGTAAAATTTTTAGACATTTATATTCCAGACTTCTTCTCACGCTTTAGGGCCCCTAGAATGCCAGGGCAGTATAAATACCCCACATGTGACCCCATTTCGGAAAGAAGACACCCCAAGGTATTCCGTGAGGGGCATATTGAGTCCATGAAAGATTGAAATTTTTGTCTCAAGTTAGCGGAAAGGGAGACTTTGTGAGAAAAAAATAAATAAATCAATTTCCGCTAACTTGTGCCAAAAAAAAAAAAATTCTATGAACTCGCCATGCCCCTCATTGAATACCTTGGGGTGTCTTCTTTCCAAAATGGGGTCACATGTGGGGTATTTATACTGCCCTGGCATTTTAGGGGCCCTAAAGCGTGAGAAGAAGTCTGGGATCCAAATGTTTAAAAATGCCCTCATAAAAGGAATGTGGGCCCCTTTGCGCATCTAGGCTGCAAAAAAGTGTCACACATCTGGTATCTCCGTACTCAGGAGAAGTTGGGCAATGTGTTTTAGGGTGTCATTTTACATATACCCATGCTGGGTGAGATAAATATCTTGGTCAAATGCCAACTTTGTTTAAAAAAATGGGAAAAGTTGTCTTTTGCCAAGATATTTCTCTCACCCAGCATGGGTATATTTAAAATGACACCCCAAAACACATTGCCCAACTTCTCCTGAGTACAGCGATACCAAGTGTGACACTTTTTTGCAGCCTAGGTGGGCAAAGGGGCCCACATTCCAAAGAGCACCTTTCGGATTTCACCGGCCATTTTTTACAGATTTTGATTTCAAACTACTTACCAAACATTTGGGCGCCTAGAATGCCACGGCAGTAAAACTACCCCACAAGTGACCCCATTTTGGAAAGAAGACACCCCAAGGTATTCGCTGATGTGCATAGTGAGTTCATAGAAATTTTTATTTTTTGTCACAAGTTAGTGGAATATGACACTTTGTAAGAAAATAAAAAATAAAAAAAAAATCATCATTTTCCGCTAACTTGTGACAAAAAATATAAAATTCTAGGAACTCTCAATGCCCCTCACGGAATACCTTGGGGTGTCTTCTTTCCAAAATGGGGTCACTTGTGGGGTAGTTATACTGCCCTGGCATTCTAGGGGCCCAAATGTGTGGTAAGTAGGGATGAGCGAACCCGAACTGTATAGTTCGGGTTCGTACCGAATTTTGGGGTGTCCGTGACACGGACCCGAACATTTTTGTAAAAGTCCGGTTTCGGGTTCGCTGTTCGGCGCTTTTTTGGCGCTTTTTGAAAGGCTGCAAGCAGCCAATCAACAAGCGTCATACTACTTGCCCCAAGAGGCCATCACAGCCTTGCATACTATTGGCATGGCTGTGATTGGCCAGTGCAGAATGTGACCCAGCCTCTATATAAGCTTGGGTCACGTAGCGCTGCACGTCACTCTGCTGATTCAAACATAGGGAGAGGTTGCAGCTGCGACGTTAGGGCGAGATTAGGCAGATTAACTCCTCCAAAAGACTTAATTCAGTGATCGATCTCCAGCTGTGGATCATTGAAGTGCTAATATTGAATTGCTCACTTTTTTTAGGCTGCCCAGAGCGTTTTTATATCACTTTTTTCTGGGGTGATCGGCAGCCATTTTGTGGCTTGTGGTGCGCCAGCACAAGCTACCACCAAGTGCATTTAACCATCAATAGTGTGGTTATTTTTTGCTATATCCTACATCAGCTGCAGGCTGAGCCTGTGTCACCCAAGTGCATTTAACCATCAACAGTGTGGTTATTTTTTGGCCATATACTACATCAGGTGCAGGCTGAGCCTGTGTCACCCAAGTGCATTTAACCATCAACAGTGTGGTTATTTTTTGGCCATATACTACATCAGGTGCAGGCTGAGCCTGTGTCACCCAAGTGCATTTAACCATCAACAGTGTGGTTATTTTTTGGCCATATACTACATCAGGTGCAGGCTGAGCCTGTGTCACCCAAGTGCATTTAACCATCAACAGTGTGGTTATTTTTTGGCCATATACTACATCAGGTGCAGGCTGAGCCTGTGTCACCCAAGTGCATTTAACCATCAACAGTGTGGTTATTTTTTGGCCATATACTACATCAGGTGCAGGATGAGCCTGTGTCACCCAAGTGCATTTAACCATCAATAGTGTGGTTATTTTTTGGCCATATACTACATCAGGGGCAAGTTGAGCCTGTCACCCAGCGCCTAAAAAATAGCCCTGACATTTATATTCCTTCAAATCAGTACTGTTTTAGCTGGTCAAGTTATTTGTAGTGACCGTAAAAGCACAGTTTTTGTTCTGGGTTGAAAAAGTATTCCCAAATTTGCCATTTTCTAAATTGGTAGTTTCTGCTATATCAGGCCTACTTGAAATCTATCCCAAAAAGGGTATATTAGATTCAAGGTGCTGATAGTGTCATTCTGAAAAACTTAACACACACGCTACAGTGCAGATACAAGTCTAATTCTGTGATTAAAGGTATACCTGTCACACAGCGCCTAAAAAATAGCCCTGACATTTATATTCCTCCAAATCAGTACTGTTTTAGCTGGTCAAGTTATTTGTAGTGACCGTAAAAGCACAGTTTTGACATGAAGACTGATTCTCTGCTGACATGAAGCCTGAATCTCTGTTATGGGACCTCTCTCCTCTGCCTGGGTGCCTGGGCCTAAATATGTGACAGTGGCCTGTTCCAGTGGTGGGTGACGTGAAGCCTGATTCTCTGCTATGACATGAAGACTGATTCTCTGCTGACATGAAGCCTGAATCTCTGTTATGGGATCTCTCTCCTCTGCCTGGGTGCCTGGGCCTAAATATGTGACAGTGGCCTGTTCCAGTGGTGGGTGACGTGAAGCCTGATTCTGTGCTATGACATGAAGACTGATTCTCTGCTGACATGAAGCCTGAATCTCTGTTATGGGACCTCTCTCCTCTGCCTGGGTGCCTGGGCCTAAATATGTGACAGTGGCCTGTTCCAGTGGTGGGTGACGTGAAGCCTGATTCTCTGCTATGACATGAAGACTGATTCTCTGCTGACATGAAGCCTGAATCTCTGTTATGGGACCTCTCTCCTCTGCCTGGGTGCCTGGGCCTAAATATGTGACAGTGGCCTGTTCCAGTGGTGGGTGACGTGAAGCCTGATTCTCTGCTATGACATGAAGACTGATTCTCTGCTGACATGAAGCCTGAATCTCTGCTATGGGACCTCTCTCCTCTGCCTGGGTGCCTGGGCCTAAATATGTGACAGTGGCCTGTTCCAGTGGTGGGTGACGTGAAGCCTGATTCTCTGCTATGACATGAAGACTGATTCTCTGCTGACATGAAGCCAGATTCTCTGTTACGGGACCTCTCTCCTCTGTCTGGGTGCCAGGGCCTAAATGTGTGACAGTGGCCTGTTCCAGTGGTGGGTGACGTGAAGCCTGATTCTCTGCTATGACATGAAGACAGATTCTGTGCTGACATGAAGCCAGATTCTCTGTTACGGCACCTCTCTACTCTGACTGGGTGCCGGGGCCTAAATATATGACAATGGACTGTTACAGTGGTGGGTGACGTGAAGCCAGATTCTCTGCTATGGCATGAAGACTGATTCTCTGCTGACGTGAAGCCAGATTCTCTGCTATGGGACCTCTCTCCAATTGATATTGGTTTATTTTTATATATTTTATTTTTATTTTAATTCATTTCCCTATCCACATTTGTTTGCAGGGGATTTACCTACATGTTGCTGCCTTTTGCAGCCCTCTAGCTCTTTCCTGGGCTGTTTTACAGCCTTTTTAGTGCCAAAAAGTTCGGGTCCCCATTGACTTCAATGGGGTTCGGGTTCGGGACGAAGTTCGGGTCGGGTTCGGATCTCGAACATTTCCGGGAAGTTCGGCCGAACTTCTCGAACCCGAACATCCAGGTGTTCGCTCAACTCTAGTGGTAAGTAGTTTGAAATCAAAATGTGTAAAAAATGGCCGGTGAAATCCGAAAGGTGCTCTTTGGAATGTGGGCCCCTTTGCCCACCTAGGCTGCAAAAAAGTGTCACACATGTGGTATCGCCGTACTCAGAGAAGTTGGGCAATGTGTTTTGGGGTGTCATTTTACATATACCCATGCTGGGTGAGAGAAATATCTTGGCAAAAGACAACTTTTCCCATTTTTTTATACAAAGTTGGCATTTGACCAAGATATTTATCTCACCCAGCATGGGTATATGTAAAATGACACCCCAAAACACATTGCCCAACTTCTCCTGAGTACGTAGATACCAGATGTGTGACACTTTTTTGCAGCCTAGGTGGGCAAAGGGGCCCACATTCCAAAGAGCACCTTTCGGATTTCACCGGCCATTTTTTACACATTTTGATTTCAAACTACTTACCACACATTTGGGCCCCTAGAATGCCAGGGCAGTATAATTACCCCACAAGTGACCCCATTTTGGAAAGAAGACACCCCAAGGTATTCACTGATGGGCATAGTGAGTTCATAGAAGTTTTTATTTTTTGTGACAAGTTAGTGGAATATGAGACTTTGTAAGAAAAAAAAAAAAATCATAATTTTCCACTAACTTGTGACAAAAAATAAAAAGTTCTATGAACTCACTATGCCCATCAGCGAATACCTTAGGGTGTCTACTTTCTGAAATGGGGTCATTTGTGGGGTGTTTGTACTGTCTGGGCATTGTAGAACCTCAGGAAACATGACAGGTGCTCAGAAAGTCAGAGCTGCTTCAAAAAGCGGAAATTCACATTTTTGTACCATAGTTTGTAAACGCTATAACTTTTACCCAAACCATTTTTTTTTTTTACCCAAACATTTTTTTTTTATCAAAGACATGTAGAACAATAAATTTAGAGAAAAATTTATATATGGATGTCGTTTTTTTGGCAAAATTTTACAACTGAAAGTGAAAAATGTCATTTTTTTGCAAAAAAATAGTTAAATTTCGATTAATAACAAAAAAGTAAAAATGTCAGCAGCAATAAAATACCACCAAATGAAAGCTCTATTAGTGAAAAGAAAAGGAGGTAAAATTCATTTGGGTGGTAAGTTGCATGACCGAGCAATAAACGGTGAAAATAGTATAGGTCAAAAGTGTAAAAAGTGGCCTGGTCATTAAGGGTGTTTAAGCTATAGGGGCTGAGGTGGTTAATCCCCCGGTACAAACACAAAATGGCAGACATGTTACCACCATCACAGAGGGCTGTCAGAGTGCAGCACTTCCAGGCCTTGCTTCGAGAAATGCTGCATTCTGCTTTTGCGGGCACTGGCAGAGGAATTTCCACTCACAGAGAAATAGTTATGGGTACCAATCCAACAGCACATGCAAGAAGAGGGCAGTTTGAAGATGTGTTGATCACTTCGGAAATTCGATAATTTTTAGCAGCTAACCCATCAACAGCCGCCCTCCGGATCTAGCCTCAAGGAACGCCTAGACCGACAGGTGTTTGACTACATTGGGTTAATGGTCGATGTGGACGCTCTGAGAAGCAAGGAACCCCTGGACAATTGGATGTGCAGGCTTGACCTGTGGCCAGAGCTGGCACAATTTGCCATGGAACTGTTGCCTTGCTCCTCGTCTAGTGTCCTGTCCGAACGGACGTTCAGGGCAGCAGGGGGGATCATGACCGATAAGCGCACTCGCCTGTAGCTCAGGACAGTGTGGAATACCTCACATTTCTAAAAATGAATGAGGCATGGATCTCAGAGGAATTCAAAACTTGTGACGACCACGTTTAATTGAAATTCCTCATACCAGCCCACAAATATCCGCCACCACACAGAACAAATATTGGTCCCTTATTTAGGTAAATACGGCGGCATAAAAGGCCATTTCTGTCCATTGAATGCTTAATGTTTTGGGCCTCGGAGGAATTCAACACCTACGATGAGCACGTGTTTCAACTATTACAGTCCTGATCAAAAGTTTAAGACCACTTGAAAAATGGCAAAAAATCTTATTTTACATTGTTGGATCTTAACAAGGTTCCAAGTAGAGCTTCAACATGCAAGAAGAAGAAATGGGAGTGAGACAAAACATTTTTTGAGCATTCAATTAATTGAAAATAACGATTAAACTGAAACAGGCTGTTTTTCAGCTGATCAAAATTTTAGGACCACTTGCCTTCAAAAGGCCAAATCTGTGCAAAGATGTGGATTCATTGTCAAGAGGGGGGATTTCGTTAGCCATGTTTTTAATCCAATTTTATATTTTTAGTTCTTTTAAACATATGTCTTTGACCTGTATTTGTACTGGCCTGCAGTAACATTGATATCCATTGACCGTGTAATATACCTCCGGCCACATAATCACTTGATTTTTTCTGTCATGTGAATGCCTAATGTTTGGGGTGTGTAGTCCAGTGGCCTACAGTAAATTATTTATCCATTGACCACACAATATACCTCGAGCCACATAATCAGAATTTTTTTTATGTCAGGTAAATGCCAAATTTTTAAGGCCTGTACTCCTGTGGCCTAAAATAAAAAATTTCTAGGCTCCAACAGGGCACATTTCAGAGAATTTCCCTTTAAGACACATAAAAATGTCCCCTGATTAAGATACATATTTTTTATTGAAATTTTTGTCATTGATCCCCCTCTAGTATGTCACTGTCCATGTTGTGGGACTAATTGTACACTTCTACTAAGTATTTGGTGGCTGCAAATATGAGCTGAAGGTTTTTCAGGTTCGCCTGCCATTAAAGTGAATGGGGCCCACCACAAATTTGCGGTTCGCAATGTCATATATCTTCTATATGAAAAAGAATCTTCATATAAAAGAGAGGATAAAAAAAAATATAAAAATATATTTTCCTTCAGGCGGACATAAAAAACGCCTCTAAGTTCTTTTTATCAAGTATCTTAATTTGATTTGTGCAAGCAGTGAAACAAAGGAACAATTGTATGTGCAAAAATATATAATCGTTTATTATAAAAACAAAGAATATAAAAACCATACGATTGCAAAACAAATGATGAAGTTACAACGTAACACCCAAAATGTACCACACGGTGGTGTTAACACACCCCTATCTGATTAGCACAGCATGATTTATTGATTTATGACAACCAGTGTCAAACGGACTCATATACCAAGAGAAACTTAGGATCTTCTGTTATCAAACAGGCTATAACAATAAAACACGGATTTACAGGAAAATAACTGTTATCCCTTGACTCTGTTTTTCTATGACCAATCAAAAATATATGATATTAATATGATAAAATATTCAACTCGGCAATCAAACTAGGGAAAATAACTTTCCAAGGGTTTAGTCCTCTTTTTAAATAATGTCAGATCTTCCATTAACAATATGCATCTTTGATAAGAGAATAATCAGCATTATGGAGGCACCTAACACTATATTCCCACAATATGGGAATCTTGGCTATATACCGAGAGAAATATCTTATTAATATCACGAGTAATGAACAAAATATACGTTACCGGGTCAAAGGTAGACAGAGTTCAGATGGGACCAGTTCTGAAGAACTTTCCTAGTAATCCAAAAGGAATAACCCAAGTTTCTTCTGGTAAAGTTTTTCTTTTTGATTGAATGAATGTATGGATCAATGGATATATGGATCTTTTTCTCTAGCTCTTTTTTTCCTCTTGCTAACTTTTTTCTTTCATGCTACTCCGCACACGAGTAATTATTCCCCCCCTTATCTAAGAATCATCCCCTTTAGATTAGCAATTCCCAATCAGGTAGGGTGGGTGTATTCGCATGCTAATAACCTCATGACGTTATCTCAACTCCTAATATGGTATAGAACAAATAATGAAATAATATACTGTTGCCCATCTGCCTCCAGATGGTACTGCGGTACTGTAGGTGAACATCCCAACTTTTAAGCATTAAAATTAAATATCTAATAATACGTTCTCAGGACCTCGTTGACCTTTCCATATAAATCATTGAGGAAGGTCTTCCCTGACACTTTTAATTTCCTATATCCTGGACTTGTTGGAGTTGACTGTCTTCTCCTATCTTTTTGAAATATAGGTTGACTTGATAAAAATTTTATATAGCGGCTTTGATGCTAGGCATCGGAACATTTCATTTATCTACATCCATGAATAACTATTATTTTGAAATCCAATTAACATAAACTTATTTGTTTCTGTATCTTCTACAATATCTTCTAAATGGTAAATACATGGTATAACATATATATAAATTGATACATTGTTACACATAGATAACACATTATATGAATTATTGATTAACATATGTTGTAAACTAAATATACCATGCAGAGATATATATATATATATATATATATATATATAATATAATTATGAATATATAAATTGAACCTCATACAGCAGGTGTGTGATATGGACATGAGTCCTTATCAAGTAACCTTGTTCCCTCCAGACAGACATGTTTTAGGGAGTTGGCATACTCCTTACAGATGGTCTCATATCTTTAGCAATAACTTTTAATACAATGTCCGTTTATGTTCACAATTTTTTTTTTTTTTTATATAGACTGAACTTGCCATGAACTCATCTTGGCTTCCTCAGCCATATAATATAACTTTGGTTCAGGCTGATCTTATTCTTAAAGGCAATGAGATGAGCATTCATTTTGATTATAATGTCATTAGATAATATTGTATGAAAATGCACAACAGCGAACATTTGATCGCAATTTGCGATCCGTCCCGGCCGATGTTCGTCCATCACTATTCATAAACTTCATTCATAA
Source organism: Bufo bufo (assembly GCF_905171765.1). Lineage (NCBI taxonomy): Eukaryota > Metazoa > Chordata > Amphibia > Anura > Bufonidae > Bufo > Bufo bufo. Next base: position 13,162 of record NW_024400289.1, read on the forward strand.
TATACGCTCTGTACAGTTCCACTGAAGCAATATTCTTCGCCACCAGTAATGCGAGACTTGTTAAGTCTCGTGCCTGGGACAATACCGTTAGTTTCTGTGCATTCTTTAATGTTTCACAATCAGAATCTGAACTTCGGTTTGTCGCTTGTGCCACGGTCATTAACGAACTCGGGTTTAGATTCTAAAACATTAATTTATGCACAGAGACTTACTGTAACAGCCCAGGTATGAGACTAAACAAGTCTCGTCTAACTGGATGCAATAAAAAGATTGCCTCAGTGGTGCCCATACATTGTAATACTGTATGGAGCTCATATTATGAACAAAGTTTAGGAACCAATTACTTCTCTTAACACTAGTAATGTCAAACTTGTCCACAGTAAGAGGACTTGCAGAAATAATAGAAAAGCTGAGATAGAGATATGTTCTACCCTGATATACAGTGGATAGTGATGGACGAACATCTGCTGGGACGGTTCGCGGACGCGAACGCTATCAAATGTTCGCGAATCGCAAGTTCGCAGCGGGTCCCATTCATTTTAGTGGCAGGCGAACCTGAAAAACTTTCAGCTCATATTTGCAGCCAAGAAATAATTACTAGAAGTGCACAAATAGTCCCACAACATGGACAGTGACATACCAGATGTATTATTCGAATTTGCGATCTCTATTCATTATTTTTTTCAATGCGAAATATCGGCAATATAATTTCCGCGTACACGCATGTGCAAATGCACTATACAGAACCCAAATACACTAGAAATGATTTGTTCCAATAACGCTTGTCCCTCTATATACCTGCAGTATCGCAGCAGAACTGCACACAACTGCCACACAATACAAATGCACTATAATATACTTTCTAACATAGAAAGTATATTATAATATTGTACAAGGAAGGGAATCCATTAGAATATACATAAAGATAAAACGTAACCTTTAATAATGTTACTATGAGGGTCCATTCACACGTCCATAAGTGTTTTGCGGATCTGCACATCGCCGGCACTATAATAGAAAATGCCTAATCTTGTCTGCAATTACGAATAAGAATAGGACATGTTCTATTTTTTTGAGGAAACGGAAGCACGGATGTGGAAGTGCGGATCCGCAAATGTGGATGCAGATCCGCAAATGGGGATGCGGACAGCACATTCCGGCCGCATTGAAAATGAATGGGTCTGCACCAGTTCTGCAAAATTGTGGGACGGATGCGGACCCATTTGGCGGACGTGTGAATGGAAAAGATATCCCTCAAAATGAAAATAAATTAAATGATTAAAGTTAAGCAAAAAGCATAGATGTGGTACGCAATAACAAGTGCTCGGCGGCGCTAAATCAGGTGCTCGGCAGCACCAAATCAGAAACCATATGTCCTACCACAATCCGGGGGGTTCCAGTGCACATCCATGAATCCCGGAGGGAACGCAAACACCATCTATCCCTGGGCTAGATGATGATGTGGTATTGAAGGACAGGGTGGGCAAAGAACTGTTCCTGATATTGCTTTACAGGGGGGTGCTATTCTGGCCCTGATAGACTATCCACAGACCACCCGCCCTGATAAGAGCGACCTCATCCGAAACCTTACCTATATAAAAATGGCCATAGTAAGCCCCTAGCCCCTAGGCCCCTGACTTCCAGGTGATCACTATATAGATCTATGTGTTTTTGACTCATTATAAAAGTATATTATAAGTACTGTATATCGCACCCCTCTGTGTATCACACCTATCGATAGCACACCTATACCAGTCCTTAAAAATACTTTTGTGGCCCTATTAGCTAGCTTTTGGTGTCCCTAACAGCCTGTCCCTGCTCCACCCAGCAACCTTTCCCTACACTGCCAAAACATTGAATGTAAAATGGCGGCCAGATCGGGTTTATTTATAAAGTAGGGGGTATGTCCATGTGCTGAAATGTCTCAGTTGTCTGTCCTGTACCACCTGATGGATGTGTCATGGGTCAAAGTTCTTCACAATGTAAAAGAATATGGCGGGCGCAAATATCTCCATTGGTTCGCATGTACGGCGAATCGCGAACACGCAAAGTTCGCCGCGAAAGGACCGCCGGGCGAACCGCAAGGCCATCTCTAACAGTGGATATAAAAAGTCTAAATACCCTTGTTAAAATGTCATATTTCTGTGCTGTAAAAAAATGAGACAAAGATAAATCATTTCAGAACTTTTTCCACCTTTAATGTGACCTATAAACTGTACAACTCAATTGAAAAACAAACTGAAATCTTTTAGGTGGAGAGAAGAAATAATAAATAAAATAAAATAATATGGTTGCATAACAGTGCACACCCTCTTATAACTGGGGATGTAGCTGTGTTCAGAATTAAGCAATCACATTCAAAATCATGTTAAATAGGAGTCAGCATACACCTGCCATCATTTAAAGTGCCTCTGATTAACCCCAAATAAAGTTCAGCTGCTCTAGTTGGTCTTTCCTGAAATGTTCTTAGTCGCATCCCACAGCAAAAGCCATGGTCCACAGAGAGCTTCCAAAGCATCAGAGGGATCTCATTGTTAAAAGGTATCAGTCAGGAGAAGGGTACAAAAGAATTTTGAAGGCATTAGATATACCATGGAACACAGTGAAGACAGTCATCATCAAGTGGAGAAAATATGGCACAACAGTGACATTACCAAGAACTGGACGTCCCTCCAAAATTGATAAAAAGACGAGAAGAAAACTGGTCTGGCAGGCTACCAAGAGGCCTACAGCAACATTAAAGGGTTTCTATCACTTGGTATCACATATTTAGGTGTCAGACACTAGCGATCGGCTAGTGTCTGCTCTAACAAACCATCCTAATATGATAGGTTTTGGGGCAGCCGTTTCGCTAAAATAACAACTTATATCTATATGCTAATGAGCCTCTAGGTGCTATGGGGGCGTCATTAGCACCTAGAGGCTCCGTCTACCTTCATAAACTGCCGCCGCCCAGCGCGTCCCTCCAGCCCGCCCATCTCCTGCTGAATGCGATCCTCTCCGTGCGCGTCTCTGTTCGGCGCATGCGCAGTGAATGTCTGACCGCTTCCCTGCTCATACATCTCCACTGCGCCTGTTCCTCGGAGCACTATGATGTCATCGGCACAGGCGCAGTGGAGATGTCTGAGCAGGGAAGCGGTCAGACATTCACTGCGCATGCGCCGAACAGAGACGCGCACGGAGAGGATCGCATTCAGCAGGAGATGGGCGGGCTGGAGGGACGCGCTGGGCGGCGGCAGTTTATGAAGGTAGACGGAGCCTCTAGGTGCTAATGACGCCCCCATAGCACCTAGAGGCTCATTAGCATATAGATATAAGTTGTTATTTTAGCGAAACGGCTGCCCCAAAACCTATCATATTAGGATGGTTTGTTAGAGCAGACACTAGCCGATCGCTAGTGTCTGACACCTAAATATGTCATACCAAGTGATAGAAACCCTTTAAAGGAGTTGCAGGAATATCTCGCAAGTACTGGCTGTGTGGTACATGTGACAACAATCTCCCGTATTCTTCATATGTCTGGGCTATGGGGTAGAGTGGCAAGACGAAAGCCTTTTCTTACGAAGAAAAACATTAAAGCCAGGATACATTTTGCAAAAACACATCTGAAGTCTCTTAAAAGCATGTGTGGAAAGGTGTCTGATGAAACCATGGTTGAACTTTTTGGCCATAATTCCAAAAGATATGTTTGACGCAAAAACAACACTACACATCACCAAAAGAACACCATACCCACATTTTTTACATCACAGAAACCTGACATTTTAATAGGGTGTGCAGACTTTTTATATCCACTGTATATACAATACGAAAACCAGGATCACCCAGCAAAATAAAATTTCTCTTACAGTCAGAGCCTGCAGTAGAAGAACACCTAAATGTCATATTTAATTTGCCATGTTGTGTACTTTCCATATTCCACTTTGAATTAACAGCGTGCAAAGGCTATATTTTTCACCTAACATCAACATGACATGTGTTTAGAATCTCAGCAAGTGATGATCTGAATGTAAGAAATACTTAAAGGTCAATGATTTAATAGCATGCTTAAAATGAACAAATCCATTTCATTGAGTTGTACAGATTTTGCTATATTTGAGTTGAACAAACATAAAATCTTCATGCTTCATATGGAAGTATTAGCTGAACATACTGTTCAGTAGAACCTATCTTCTGATGATAGATACCCTTTAACATATATAACCCCTTTCTGATTGCCAACAGTAAATTTACGTTGGCTGCTGGGCAGTTAAAAATGGTGACTACTTATGTGAGAAGAGGACATCATGGCTACTGGGCGTCTGCTGTTTTAAACGACCTTTTAACCCTGCAGATGCAATGGTCAAATGTGACCACAGCATCTGGCTGCCTTAGGCCTCTTTCACACAAGAGTGTCCGGATAAGGTCCGGATGCATTGTAGCAAACCCGTGCGAGTAGGTACCCAATTGCAGTCAGTTTTGACTGCGATTGCGTTCCGTTGTTCAGTTTTTATCGCGCGGGTGCAATGCGTTTTGCACGCGCTTGATAAAAAACTGAATGTGGTACCCAGACCCAAACTTCTTCACAGAAGTTCAGGTTTGGGTTCAAGGTTCACATGGTCCATCACATGATCCATCACCATGGTGATGGATCATGTGACGGACCATGTGATGAGCGTAGTGACGTCATCAAAGGTCCTATTCCTCACAGAACAAGACAGAAGAGATGCCGGCTGCGCGAACAAGTGGATTAAGGTGAGCTACATTATTTATTTTTTAACCCCTCCAGCCCTATTGTACTATGCATTCTGTATTCAGAATGCTATTATTTTCCCTTATAACCATGTTATAAGGGAAAATGATAAAGATCGGGTCCCCATCCCGATCGTCTCCTAGCAACCGTGCGTGAAAATCGCACCGCATCCTCACTTGCTTGCGAATGCATGCGATTTGCACGCAGCACCATTCTCTTCTATGGGGCCTGCGTTGCGTGAAAAACGCACAAAATAGAGCTTGCTGCGATTTTCACGCAACGCACAAGTGATGCGTGAAAATAACCGCTCATGTGCCCAGCCCCATAGAAATTAATGGGTCCGGATTCAGTGCGGGTGCAATGCGTTCAACTCACGCATTGCACCCGCGCGGAAAACTCGCCCGTGTGAAAGGGGCCTTAGAACCCAGAAGTGAGTTGGCAGGGCTCCATAGAAACATAGGTAATTTCTCATTGACTCCAATGCTAATGCATTGGAGTCTAGGAACAAGCAATCTAATGATTGCTTGTTTTAGTTCCCTATGGGAACTATAAAAAAGTGTTAAGAATTATTATTTTTTAAATAAAAAAAAAAATTAAATATAAAAATTCTAATCATCCCCCTTTCCCCAAAATGTAAATTAAAATATGTAAACAATAAAAAAAATACACATCATGGGCATTGCCCCATGCAAAAACGCTCATATTGTTAAAATATTAAAATATTTTTCCATACGGCAAATGGCGAAACAGAAAAAAAAGTCAAAATGACGAGCTGTGCACGTTTATTGTACCCAATGCAAACTATTCCTCTCTTGTTGAAACATACAGATGTAAGTAAGCTACAAGCAGCTTTTGTAGAATTTCTGTGGCAAAAAAAAACGGCCACGCATAGCTTTCAGGAAGATGTGCTTACTAAAATGGAAGGGAGGGTTACAACTACCAAATATCAGAGGGTATAATTTGGCAGAGTTATTTCAGCATATTAGAGACTGGATATGGGGCATGTACAATTATTCTAACAGGGATTTGGAAGAGGAGCTAGTGGCGCCATATGATTTGAGGGCCCTGTTACATACCAAAAGACCCCTTCTCCCAGAGGTAGCAAAAAATGTCACATTAATCAGAGACACTCTAGCGACCTGGAGGCACATCTGCAAATTATTTAAACTCCCTATGTATGTCTCAGCATACATACCCTTATGGTCACTATATAGAATATATACCCTGCAGCAGCCCCAGACCTATGTGTAGTGGGAGATCTCCGCACAGAGGCCTGGGATCTCCGCAGCCGGACGGATCTTTACATTGATGTATAATGTAACGCTGCAGTGACTGGAAATATGTACGGTGGGGACGCATCTAAAGAGGTCTCCTACATATTTGTATCGGCTGATCTTACAGGGGGACACTTTATGACAGGTGTTGCTTCTGAAACGACCCCTTTAAAGTTTGGTCAGGACAGCAGCACTGTGGATAGGGGGTGTGCCCTTTGCTGATTAACCGTTTAAGGGGGACCTACAGACTAGATGAATTTCTGACAGCCATCTTATGTATGGGGGTGCCCAGATATCAGGGGGTATAGCACGCTCAGTGGTTTTGTTAGGGACGACCAGCTGCTGCAGGAGGTGCCTGATAGAGAAGACATGCATGCTTAGCCAGAGTCGAGCATGTGTCTGTATGGAGCAGTGGTGGTGGAAAGAGTAGCTTTCAACTATTGGTATGGATAACTACTAAGGTATATTCAGAGGGGGTTTTGCCTTGAACATTTTCCACCCCAAAATGAAGAATATGCAGCATGTTCATGTGTGGCACCAGCTACATTCATCTGTAGCATCATGCTACAGATGGATGTAGCTGGTGCCACACATGAACGTGTAGGCGTGCAGCTGACTGCCGCACGGCTGTCTGTGCCGACAGTGAGGAGGCTCCTTGGCCGGTGTAGCTACTAGCTGACTGCCGCACGGCCTGCCGTGCTGATCACAGAGAGCAGGTTGGGCAGCTCAGGACCACACAGTGTGCTGTATGACGTGACATCACACGTCATTAGCGCTGCTGCGTGAGTGGCACATCCGACGGCGCGTACCTTTAGTTCAGGCGGGAGCGGCTGCAGAGCACGGGTGCCATTCTGTTCAATGCTCACTGGCACTGCCTGCCATCCACAATTCCACGCTGCTGGTCCAGGCCATCCAGTGCTAGAAGAGCCAGAAGAATCAGCTCTCAGCCCACTAGGCACAAGGTTAGCACAGATCCCACTGCCCCAGGTACTTACAGGAGGACTATATATCTGAGTATAAATTAAATATGTACTAAATTGGAATAACCTAGGCATCATCTGGATATCATTATAAATGTACAGCTAACAGCTGGTATAAATTATAAATCTTTAATGGACCATGCTGTTATAACCTGGGGACCTCCTGTATATAATGAGATATGTACAGTTGGTATAACCTGGGTATCTCCTGTATATAATTATATATGTACAGCTGGTATAAGTTATACATCTTGTATAGAGTGATACTGATATGGAGCATGCTGGTATAACATGTGCATCTCCTGTATATAATTATATATGTAGAGCCGGTATAAGTTATACACTGTATACAAGAAGATGTATAACTTATTCCAGCTATATATATATATATATATATATATATATATATATATATATATATATATATATAGGAGATGCCCAGGTAAGGCTACTTTCACACTGCCGTTTCTGGGTCCGCCTGTGAGATCCGTTTCAAGGCTCTCACAAGCGGCCCAAAACGGATCAGTTCAGTCCCAATGAATTCTGAATGGATAAGGATCCGTTCAGAATGCATCAGTCTGCCTCCGTTCAGCCTCCATTCCGCTCTGGTGGCGGACACCAAAACGCTGCTTGCAGCGTTTTAATGTCCGTCTGACGAAACTGAGCCAAACGGATCCGTCCTGACTTACAATGTAAGTCAATGGGGACGGATCCGTTTTTACTGACACAATATGGTGCAATTGAAAACGGATCCGCCTCCCATTGACTTTCAATGTAAGTCAAAACAGATCCGTTTGCATTATCATGAACAAAAAATTATTTTTTGTGTTCATAGTAATGCAAACGGATCCGTTCTGAACGGATACAAGCGCTTGCATTATAGGTGCCGATAGGTCTGTTCAGATACCAGACGGATCCGCACCTAAACGCAGGTGTGAAAGTAGCCTTAGCATAACATTTTGCACTTTTTACCTCAAAAGGTTTATTTGCACTTTTTTCCCCTCTTAAGTTTTTTTTTACACTATTCATCAACTACTGGTTTTGTTTGTGTTGAGTAACTAATATAAAGTAAGAGTTTGAAACTTTGTCTACCATTCTTTAAAGTAAAGTTCTTTGATTATTCTTAGTTCTCACCCAATTGGACGAGATAATGGTCTACTGTAGTGTTTCTCTACCAGGATGTCTCCAGCTGTTGCAAAACTACATCTCCCAGCATGCCCTGACAGCCAAACGATGTCTGGGCATGCTGAGAGTTGTAGTTTTGCAATAGCTGGAGGCACCCTGGTTGGGAAAAGCTGGTCTACAGTGATAATATGAACAATGGGGGTTCTAAAAAAGAGTTATTGTGGGGCAAAGTTCATATTCGTGTTTATACACGTGTTTTAAAATGAATGCTTTCCCCTTTTATAAACAAGTCAATAATGACGGAATGCTGTGGGGCTGGTATGCAACTTTTTTCAAGGCTGGTTTTTATCCACAGTTCGGCCCTATATATATATATGTATATTATACAGATAGTCAGTGGGAGATAGTCAGTGTAGGTTACCTCCTGATATAGTGTAGCTGATAGTTTCCAGGTTCTGCTGTCCATACATACATGCTACAGACATAGTGCTGTGATGTCACAACAATACATAGTGCACCAATCAGTAATATGTAGTCAGACCTGCTAAAATGTGAAGTTTCACGTATTGCGGCAAAATATTTGCATCATTAGTGCCGATTAGCGCAATCGCAAATAAATTGGAGCACTCTATCTGCATATAAAGCCATTTTTAATGTTCTGCCGTTTCAACAATTTTTTCCAGTCTAAGGAAAATTCAAGCATCTTGAAAATTTTAGAAAAAGTGACTCACGCCTGTATTGCACGTGCATTATGCGAATATTACATTGACGATTTTTGCAATCAAGAAAATAATCGCAAATTCTCGAATTTGCTAATATATGAGAAATATTCTACAAAATATTTGTTAAATATCGAAAATTGGAATATTGCCCCTGCCGCTCATCACTACTGATCAACTGTTAGCAATGAACAATGGAAGGAAACCAGTTCAGAATAATTCACAAAGCAACCTATGCTCTTGATCTATCCTATAGCAATGCCCCAGCCCATTACCTGAGAAGCTGTCCCAAATGCGGACAACGGAAGGTGGATTTGCTCCATGGTATATGGGGCTGTCACAATTTGAGGTCCTTCTGGGGACAGGTCTGTGAATATGTTAAGAACATATGGGATGTGGCGTTGAGCGCGAATATTCAAAAAGCAAATTGTTATCTTAATTATCGCAACTTCGGGAATTAGCGAATATTTAGATTATAGTTAGGGTTGAGCGAACCCGAACTGTAAAGTTCGGGTTCGTACCAAACTTTAGGATTTTTGGACCTTGGACCCGAACCCGAACTTTTCAATAAAAGTTTGAGTTTGGTGTTCGGTGAGTTAATGGCGCTTTTTTAAAGGCTGCAGAGCAGCCAATCAACAAGTGTTAAACTTGTGTGCCCTTAGAAGTCATCACAGCCATGCCTACTAATGGCATGGCTATGTTTGGCCAGTGAAGAATGTGACCCAGCCTCTAATAACTTTTCTCTGTCTGTTAGTTAGGTGGGTGTCGCCATTTTATGCAAGTTCAGTGCACAAGCACAGCATATGTGCATTTGTGACAGTCAAATAGAAGCTTGAAATACTGCAATTATATTCTGGGTTTTAAAAAAAATCACCCTTCTTTTTGCAAGACCCTACATCTGGGGCCTTTGCAGCATTTGTCAGTGTGAAATACAAGCTTGAAATACTGCAATAATTTTCTGGGTTTAAAAAAGCACCCATTTTTGGCAATACCCTATATCTGGGGCCTATGCTGCATTTGTTAGTGTGAAATACAATCTTGAAATACTGCAATAATTTTCTGGGTTTAATAAAGCACCCATTGTTGGCAATAGAAGAAAAACAATGCACAAGGTCTAGCTCAGTAAAGGCTTAACCAATATACTTCCAGGAGTCAGAAAGCAAATGAACTGATCCCCTTGAGTGGGGACAGAGGGAATAAAACTTAAAATTTAATAAGTGATACTTAGAATAAATGGCACAGAAAGAAAATATTCACAAAACACATATAAGACAAGCCCGTGTGGGCCTAAACAAAAGCAAGGTAATGCCAGTGTAGAAAAGGAACGTTCTCATCCAAGATGGACGTGATGAATGGATCTCATCAGGAGGGTGCCATGTCAGAATTCCAGAAAAAACGTCTTCCAATTCTTTCAGCTGGTAGTCATAGGCATAGGCAAAGGTCGGGAACAATTTCCCTAGTTAGACCCTTAAACCGGGAAGGGGCTAGTAAGACCCTGCCTACCTATACGGAGTACTTGCCCCGCAAGGAGCGACCCCGTCCGGATACCTGTCCCTGGTGGAGGCCGGTATCCCTGGTGTACCCTAAAGAATTCCTGACGTGTCACGTTTCATTTACATAAAACTCATCAGGGGAAATATAAATTTGAGGGTGATGGGCAAACCACGCCTGTAGTTAAAGGGGGAAAAAATAGCAACAGTTAAAGCCAAGCAGGCTAGAAACTTTGAGCTAGGCCGTTCAGGCCAAAATGGCTCAAAACGGGCACTAAGATGGACCAGTGGGACCCATCGGGCTCAGGGGATGTTGGGCGGGCCAGTGGGACCTGACAACACAATTGTAACCACAGATGGACCTATGGTGCCAGCGTGCCAGTGGGCCGCATTAGCACATTGATGTACTACAAAAAAGCGTAACACGGTCCCTGTGGGGCCCAAGACGTTGGGTACATAGTATGGGGCTGCAGGTATCCGGACGGGGTCGCTCCTTGCGGGGCAAGTACTCTGTATAGGTAGGCAGGGTCTTACTAGCCCCTTCCTAGTTTTAGGGTCTAACTAGGGAAATTGTTCCCGACCTTTGCCTATGAAATACTGCAATAATATTCTGGGTTTAAAATAACACTCATTCTTGGCAATACCCTACATCTGGGGCCTATGCTGCATTTGTTAGTGTGAAATACAAGCTTGAAATACTGCAATAATTTTCTATGTTTAAAAAAGCACCTATTTTTGGCAATACCCTACATCTGGTGCCTTTGCAGCATTTGTCAGTGTGAAATACAAGCTTGAAATACTACAATATTTTTCTGGGTTTAAAAAAGCACCCATTTTTGTCAAAAAACTACATTTACAGCCTTTGCTGCATCTGTCAGTGTAAAATACAAGCATTTAGATACTGCTGTTATATTCTGGTTTTACAAAAACACCAATTTTGGTCAAAATACTAAATTTTCGTTGTTTGCTGCAACTGTCAGTGTGAAATACAATCTTAAAATACTGCAATAATATTCTTGGTTTAACCCCTTATGGACACAGCCTTTTTACACCTTAGGACCAGGCCATTTTTTGCAAATCTGACCAGAGTCACTTTAAGTGCTGATAACTTTAAAACGCTTTGACTTATCCAGGCCGTTCTGAGATTGTTTTTTCGTCACATATTGTACTTCATGACACTGGTAAAATGAAGTCAAAAAAATTATTTTTTTTGCACCAAAAAATACCTATTTTAACAAAAATTTGGAAAAATTTGCAAATTTCAAAGTTTCAGTTTCTCTACTTCTGTAATACATAGTAATACCCCCAAAAATTGTGATGACTTTACATTCCCCATATGTCTACTTCATGTTTGAATTGTTTTGGGAATGATATTTTATTTTTTGGGGATGTTATAAGGCTTATAAGTTTAGAAGCAAATCTTGAAATTTTTCTGAAATTTACAAAAACTCAATTTTTAGGGACCAGTTCAGGTCTCAAGTCACTTTGCGAGGCTTACATAATAGAAACCACCCAAAAATGACCCCATCTAAGAAACTACACCCCTCAAGGTATTCAAAACTGATTTTGCATACGTTGTTAACCCTTTAGGTGTTGCACAAGAGTTATTGGCAAATGGGGAGGAAATTTGAGAATTTCATTTTTTTGTCTAATTTTTAATTTTAACCCATTTTTTCCACTAACAAATCAAGGGTTAACAGCCAAACAAGACTGTATTTTTATTGCCCTGACTCTGCCGTTTACAGAAACACCCAATATGTGGCCGTAAACTACTGTACGGCCACACAGCGGGGCGTAGAGTGAAAGGTGCGCCGTGTGGTTTTTGGAAGGCTGATTTTTATGGACTGGTTTATTTACACCATGTCCCATTTGAAGCCCCCCTGATGCACCCCTAGAGGAGAAACTCCCTAAACGTGACCCCATCTAAGAAACTACACCCCTCAAGGTATTCAAAACTGATTTTACATACATCGTTAACCCTTTAGGTGTTGCACAAGAGTTATTGGCAAATGGCGATGAAATTTGAGAATTTAATTTTTTTGCCTAATTTTCCATTTTAACCCATTTTTTCCACTAACAAAGCAAGGGTTAACAGCCAAACAAGACTGTATCTTTATTGCCCTGACTCTGCTGTTTACAGAAACACCCCATATGTGGCCGTAAACTACTGTACTGGCACACAGCGGGGCGTAGAGTGAAAGGTGCGCCGTTTGGTTTTTGGAGGGCTGATTTTGCTGGACAGTTTTTTTGGCACCATGTCCCATTTGAAGCCCCCCTGATGCACCCCTAGAGTAGAAACTCCATAAAAGTGACCCCATCTAAGAAACTACACCCCTCAAGGTATTCAAAACTGATTTTACAAACTTTGTTAACCCTTTAGGTGTTGCACAAGATTTAATGGAAAATAGAGATACAATTTCAAAATTTCACTTTTTTGCCAGATTTTCCATTTTAATATTTTTTTTCCAGTTACAAAGCAAGGGTTAACAGCCAAACAAAACTCATTATTTATGGCCCTGATTCTGTAGTTTACAGAAACACCCCATATGTGGTCGTAAACAGCTGTACGGGCACACGGCAGGGCGCAGAAGGAAAGGAACGCCATACGGTTTTTGGAAGGCAGATTTTGCTGGACAGTTTTTTTTTACACCATGTCCCATTTGAAGCCCCCCTGATGCACCCCTAGAGTAGAAACTCCAAAAAAGTGACCCCATTTTAGAAACTACGGGATAGGTTGGCAGTTTTGTTGGTACTAGTTTAGGGTACATATGATTTTTGGTTGCTCTATATTACACTTTTTGTGCGGCAAGGTAACAAGAAATAGATTTTTTGGCAGGTTTTTATTTTTTGTTATTTACAACATTCATCTGACAGGTTAGATCATGTGGTAATTTTATAGAGCAGGTTGTCACGGACGCGGCGATACCTAATATGTAGACAATTTTTTTTATTTATGTAAGTTTTACACAATGATTTCATTTTTAAAACAAAAAAATGTTTTAGTGTCTCCATAGTCTAAGAGCCATAGTTTTTTCAGTTTTTGGGCGATTATCTTAAGTAGGGTCTCATTTTTTGCGGGATGAGATGACGGTTTGATTGGGATCTATTTTGGGGTGCATATGACTTTTTGATTGCTTGCTATTACACTTTTTGTGACATAAGATGACAAAAAATTGCTTTTTTCACACCGTTTTTATTTTTATTTTTTTACGGTGGTCATCTGAGGGGTTAGATCATGTGATATTTTTATAGAGCCGGTCGATACGGACGCGGCGATACCTAATATGTATACTTTTTTTTATTTATGTAAGTTTTACACAATGATTTCATTTTTGAAACAAAAAAAATCATGTTTTAGTGTTTCCATAGTCTAAGAGACATAGTTTTTTCAGTTTTTGGGCGATTATCTTGGGTAGGGTATGATTTTTGCGGGATGAGATGACGGTTTGATTGGTACTATTTTGGCGTACATGCGACTTTTTTGATCACTTTTATTACCTTTTTTGGGAAGTAAGGTGGGCAAAATTTCAATTTCATCATAGTTTTTTTATTTTTTATTTTTATGGCGTTCACCGTTCGGGTAAAGTAACATGACCGTTTTATAGATCAGGTCGTTACGGACGCGGCGATACCAAACATGTGTAGGGAATTTTATTTTTTTCATTTTTAATCAGTGATAAATGTGTTTTTTGATTTTTACTTTTTTTTCACTTTTATTCACTTTTTTTCACTTTTTTTTTTGACCCAGACCCACTTGGTTCTTGAAGATCCAGTGGGTCTGATGTCTGTATAATACAGTACAATATATATTGTACTGCACTATATTTTACACTTGTCTGAACAGATCTATGCCTTCTAGCACAGATCTGTTCAGCACCATGGACAGCAGGACGCCTGAGAGGCATCCTGTTGCCATGGGAACCTTCCCCGTCTGCTCAGTACTGGTCAGAACTGCGCAGACGGGGAAGGGTAAGGAGGGGATCTGTCGGGGGCTGTCTGGGGGCTCTCTCCCTCCCCATCGGGGGGCTGCAAAGGCACAGCAGCCCCCCGATGGGAGAGGGAGGGAGCTCCCTGCATTGTTAACCTTTTCCATACAGCGGTCCCTACGGACCGCTGTATGGAAAGGGTTAAACGGCTGACATCGCATCGCAGATGTCAGCCGTTTATACCAGGGTGCCAGCAATGTGCTGGCATCCTGGTATACCCACTAGAAACCAACGATTATACAAGGGGAGGCGGGCGGGGGATCGCGATCCCGTCTGCCGCACCGCCCGCCTCCCGCACCGCCCACACCGCCCGCAACCCTCCCCCTACACCTCCCGCCACCATAAAATCATTCGGGGGTGCAGGGGGGGTTAATAAAACATTATTTTAGGCATATAAAGTTTCTGATCCCCGCGGTCAGGGACCGCGGGGACCAGAAACTGCAGAAATCGCAGCAAACCGCAGGTCTGAATTGACCTGCGGTTTGCCGCGATCGCCGACATGGGGGGGTCACGGGACCCCCCCGCGCATTTAGCCTAGGTGCCTGCTCAATGATTTGAGCAGGCACCGGGTTCCGATCACTGCCGGCCGGGCGGCAGTGATCGGAACAACACATGATGTACCGGTACGTCATGTGTCCTTAAGTACCAGGACATCATGACGTACCGGTACGTCATGTGTCCTTAAGAGGTTAAAAAAACACCCATTTTGGGCAAAATACTAAATTTGAAGCCTTTGCTGCATCTGTCAGTTTGAAATACAAGCGTTAGATACTGCTGTTATATTCTGTTAAAAAAACACCCATTTTGAACAAAATACAAAATTTACAGCGTTTGCTACATCTGTCAGTGTGAAATACAAGCTTGAAATACTGCAATAATATTTTTGTCAATACCCTACATCTGGCGCCTATGCTGCATTTGTTAGTGTGAAATGCAAGCTTGAAATACTGCAATAATTTTCTGGGTTTAAAAAAGCACCCGTTTTTGGCAATACCCTACATCTAGGGACTATGCTGCATTTGTTAGTGTGAAATACAAGCTTGAAATACTGCAATAATTTTCTGGGTTTAAAAAAAAACACAATCTTTTGCCAATACCCTACATCAAGGGCCTTTTCAGCATTTGTCAGTGTGAAAAAGCATGAAATACTGCAATAATTTGCACGTGTTCATGATGTATCTTTTGGAGGAGACACCTATGGATGCTTTATTATGATCCCTACAGCTTACATCCAGGATGGGTGGTGAACTCAGGAAGTGGAGTTCTCTATTGATTGTGGTTCCTTCTAGGTATATCATAATTTACCTTTAACCACATATTGTGGTCAGCTGAATGTGATACAGGGTGAACCCTTATCTGAGGGTTCACACTAGAGCCTTTCATTCTGACAGTGTATGGAGGGCTGTACATTGGGAGTAACTTATGGAAGATGTCGACATAATGTATGATTGCTACTGCTGCATAGTTGTGGAATTTATGATATGTTATTGCCACAACTAATATGAGTTTGTGATATCAGTTAATTGATTTATTATCATTTATAATTTTGGTTGCTTATCAGAGTGACTAATTAATATGACGTCCTGAGGAGCCCTTTCTACAGGGTGAAACGCGTTGAGGTAAAGGTAATATCCATCTGTGTTGGTTGGTCAAACGTGAGTTCATTCTGGCGGGGACCTATCCAACACAGTTAGGATATCATTGAGCTATATCTAGTGTAGGGACAACCAGGGCATACATAGCTTTAGGTACGAGGACAGTGGGGCACTACCATCTAGGGTCTTCCCTGGGCTAAGGGATAGATAGGGGTAGCAAAGGGCTATTGAGGTCCAACCCCATATCTCCAATCATCTTTCCCCCCTCTCCTCCTCCGGTATGCACCTATAGGGTCCAAAATTTTGTTTGTTGGTCTGGTCCTTAGATATATACTACTGGCCAATTTCATATATGTATTATTGGGTCTTTATTAGAGTTGAGCGAACACCTGGATGTTCGGGTTCGACGAGTTCGGCCGAACTTTCGAAAAATGTTCGGGTTCGGGATCCGAACTCGACCCGAACTTCATCCCGAACCCGAACCCCATAGAAGTCAATGGGGACCCGAACTTTTGGGCACTAAAAAGGCTGTAAAACACACCCGGAAAGGGCTAGAGGGCTGCAAAAGGCAGCAAAATGTAGTTAAATCCCCTGCAAACAAATGTAGATAGGGAAATGATGAGTTAACATAAAATAAATAAAAATTAAACAATATTAATTGGAGTGAGGTCCCATAGCACAGAATCAGGCTTCAAGTCACCCACCAATGGAGAAGGTCACTTACTATTATTTTGACCACAGCACCCAGACAAAGGAGAGAGGTCCCACAGCAGAGAACCAGGCATCATATCACCCACCACAGGAGTAGGCCACCATTTAGTTACTTTGACCCCTACACCCAGACGGAGGAGAGAGGTTACACAGCAGAGAATCAGGCATTTAGATCACCCACCACAGGAGTAGGCCACCATTGAATCAGACCCCGGCAACCATGTCAGATGGCACAAGCATAAGCTTTATATCAATCAGCACAGGAGAAGGCGACTTTGACAGACTTTGACCCCTACACCCGGACGGAGGAGAGAGGTTTCAAAGCAGAGAATCAGGCATTTAGATCACCCACCACAGGAGTAGGCCCCAATTTAATGGGACCCCGGCAACCATGTCAGATGGCACAACCATCAGCTTCATATCAATCAGCACAGGAGAAGGCGACTTTGAAAGACTTTGACCCCTACACCCAGACGGAGGAGAGAGGTTTCACAGCAGAGAATCAGGCATTTAGATCACCCACCACAGGAGTAGGCCCCCATTGAATCAGACCCTGGCAACCATGTCAGATGGCACAACCATCAGCTTTATATCAATCAGCACAGGAGAAGGCGACTTTGAAAGACTTTGACCCCTACACCCAGATGGAGGAGAGAGGTTTCACAGCAGAGAATCAGGCATCATATCAACCACCACAGGAGAAGCCACCATTTAGTTACTTTGACCCCTGCACCCAGGAAGAGGAGAGAGGCACCACAGCACATATTCTGGCATCATATCAGCCACCACAGGAGAAGCCACCATTGAGTTACTTTGACCCCCGCACCCAGGAAGAGGAGAGAGGCACCACAGCACATATTCTGGCATCATATCAGCCACCACAGGAGAAGCCACCATTGAGTTACTTTTACCCCCGCACCCAGGAAGAGGAGAGAGGCACCACAGCACATATTCTGGCATCATATCAGCCACCACAGGAGAAGCCACCATTTAGTTACTTTGACCCCTTCACCCAAACAGAGGAGAGAGGTTCCACATCAGAGAATCAGGCATCATATCAACCACCACAGGAGTAGGCCACAATTTAGTTTATTTGACCCCTGCACCCAGGAAGAGGAGAGAGGCCCCACAGCACATATTCTGGCATCATATCACACACCACAGGAGAAGGCCTCTTTCAGTGATTTAGGCCTTTGGACCCAGACAGAGGAGAGAGGTCAGAGATTAGCTTCATATCCCCCAGCACAGCAGAAGACCGCTTTATTTGACTTAGGCCTCAGCACCCAGACAGAAGACAGAGGTAGCAAGGCAGAGGTTATGGCTTCATGTCACCCGTTAGTTTAACCGGCCACTTTCATCTGGTTAGGCCCCGGCGCCCAGACAGAGAAGAGTTTCATTCAACTGTGGGTTTCATAAAATTTGTATCAAATAAAGAAGTGGCCCGTAGCACAACAAGACATGTTTTAGGCAGTTAATAAGGACTACTCTGCACAAGGGAGGGACAGGTCCTGTGGGATCCATGCCTGGTTCATCTTTATGAAGGTCAGCTTGTCCACGTTGGCTGTGGACAGGCGGCTGCGCTTGTCAGTAATGACGCCCCCTGCCGTGCTGAATACGCGTTCAGATAAAACGCTGGCCGCCGGGCAGGAAAGCACCTCCAAGGCATAACATGCTAACTCTGGCCACGTGGACAATTTCGAAACCCAGTAGTTGAATGGGGCCGAACCATCCGTCAGGATGTGGAGGGGTGTGCAGACATACTGTTCAACCATGTTAGTGAAATGCTGCCTCCTGCTAACACGTTCCGTATCAGGTGTCGGTGCAGATAGCTGTGGCGTGGAGACAAAACTTTTCCACATTTCTGCCATGCTAACCCTGCCCTCAGATGAGCTGGCCGTGACACAGCTGCGTTGGCGACCTCTTGCCACTCCTCTGCCTTCACCTTCCACCTGTTCCCCTGTGACATGTGGGAATGCTCTCAAGAGCGCCTCTATCAGCGTGCGCTTGTACTCGCGCATCTTACGGTCGCGCTCCAGTTCAGGAATTAAAGTGGGCACATTGTCTTTATACCGGGGATCCAGCAGGGTGGCCACCCAGTAGTCTGCACACGTTAAAACGTGGGCAACTCTGCTGTCGTTGCGCAGGCATTGGAGCATATATTCGCTCATGTGGGCCAGGCTACCCATGGGTAAGGACAAGCTGTCCTCTGTGGGAGGCGTATCGTCATCGTCCACCGTATCCCCCCAGCCACGCACCAGTGATGGGCCTGGGCTGCCACCCCGCTGTGAACTTGCGTCATCCTCGTCCCCTTCCACCTCCTCCTCCTCATCCTCCTCGTCCTCCAGTACAGTGCCTTGGCTGGCGACTTGTGAACCTGTCCTCTGCTGCTTAAACAAACCTCCCTCTGAGCCACTTCGAACAGACTGGCCCGAAAGTGTTAGAAACGAGCCCTCATCCTCCTCCTCCTCCTCCACCTGGGCCACCTCCTCTAACATCATTGCCCTAAGTGTTTTCTCAAGGAGACATAGAAGTGGTATTGTAACGCTGATAACAGTGTCATCGCCACTGGCCATGTTGGTGGAGTACTCGAAACAGCGCAGCAGGGCACACAGGTCTCGCATGGAGGCCCAATCATTGGTGGTGAAGTGGTGCTGTTCGGCAGTACGACTGACGCGAGCGTGCTGCAGCTGAAACTCCACTATGGCCTGCTGCTGCTCGCACAGTCTCTCCAGCATGTGCAAGGTGGAGTTCCACCGGGTGGGCACGTCGCATATGAGGCGGTGAGCGGGAAGGCCGAAGTTCCGCTATAGCGCAGACAGGCGAGCAGCGGCAGGATGTGAACGGCGGAAGCGCGCACAGACGGCCCGCACTTTATGCAGCAGCTCTGACATGTTGGGGTAGTGGTGAATGAACCTCTGCACCACCAAGTTCAGCACATGCGCCAGGCAAGGGATGTGCGTCAAACCGGCTAGTCCCAGAGCTGCCACGAGATTTCGCCCATTATCGCATACCACCAGGCCTGGCTTGAGGCCCACCGGCAGAAACCACTCGTCGGTCTGTTGTTCAATACCCCGCCACAACTCCTTTGCGCTGTGGGGCCTGTCCCCCAAACATATGAGTTTCAGAATGGCCTGCTGACGTTTACCCCGGGCTGTGCTGAAGTTGGTGGTGAAGGTGTGTGGCTGACCGGATGAGCTGGTGGAAGCAGTGGAGGAGGAAGCCGAGTAGGAGGAGGAGGCTACAGGAGGCAGAGAATGATGCCCTGCGATCCTAGGGGGCGGAAGGACGTGCGCCAAGGAACTGTCCGCCGGGGGCCCAGCCGCCACTACATTCATCCAGTGTGCAGTTAGTGAGATATAGCGTCCCTGGCCGTGCTTACTGGTCCACGTATCTGTGGTTAGGTGGACCTTGCCACAAATGGCGTTGCGCAGTGCACACTTGATTTTATCGGACACTTGCATGTGCAGGGAAGGCACGGCTGTCTTGGAGAAGTAGTGGCGGCTGGGAACCACATACTGCGGGACAGCCATGGCCATCAGCTGTTTGAAGCTGTCTGTGTCCACCAGCCGGAATGACAGCATTTCAAAGGCCAGCAGTTTAGAAATGCTGGCGTTCAGGCCAAGGGCTCGAGGGTGACTCGGGGGGAATTTGCGCTTCCTCTCTAAGGTTTGAGATATTGAGAGCTGAACGCTGCTGTGTGATATAGTGGAGACGCTAGTTGACGGTGGCGGTGGTGGTGGTGTCGGTGGCACATCCTCTGTTTGCTGCTCGGCAGGTGGCAACATTCCTCTCGAGGCGGAAGCCGAGGCAGCAGCGGTAGAGGGAGCAGGGGGAGCCTCAGCGAGTGCCTGGTTTTTAAGGTGTGTACCCCACTGCAGTTCATGCTTTGCATGTAGATGCCTGGTCATGCAGGTTGTGCTGAGGTTCAGAACGTTAATGCCTCGCCTCAGGCTCTGATGGCAGAGCGTGCAAGTCACTCGGGTCTTGTCGGTAGGACATTGTTTAAAGAAGTGCCATGCCAGGGAACTCTTTGAAGCTGCCTTTGTGGGGCTGGGTCCCTGTTGGCGATGTCCAGTAGCAGGCGAACTCTGGGGGCGGCGGCTCGTCTGCTTTGGCCCCCTGCTCCCTCTTTGGCTTCGCTGTTGTCTCGGTCTCACCACTACCTCTTCCTCTGAACTGTGAAAGTCATCGCCACGACCTTCAGTCCATGTGGGGTCTAAGACCTCATCGTCCTCTGCATCGTCTTCCACCCAGTCTCCCTCCCTGACCTCCTCCTGTTCAGTCTGCACACTGCAAAAAGACGCGGCAGTGGGCACCTGTGTTTCGTCATCATCAGAGAGTCGGTGACTCTGCTGTGGTGGTATTCCCATGTCCTCTTCATCTGGAGACATAAGTGGTTGTGCGTCAGTGCATGGTATGTCTTCCTCCACTGGGGAAGGGCTAGGTGGACGCCCCTGGGAAACCCTGGAAGCAGAGTCTTCAAACAGAAGAAGAGACTGCTGCATAACTTGTGGCTCAGACCGTTTCCCTGATATGCTTGGGGGTGATGTGACAGACTGATGGGCTTGGTTTTCAGGTGCCACCTGTGCGCTTTCCGCAGAAGACTGGGTGGAAGACCATGTGGTGAACGTGCTGGAAGCACTGTCGGCCACCCAATCGATTAATGCCTGTACCTGCTCAGGCCTTACCATCCTAAGAGCGGCATTGGGCCCCACGAGATATTGCGGTACATTCTGCCGGCTAGTTGAGGGAGTTCGTTCCCTACTGTGTGCGCCTGGGGCCGAACGGCCACGTCCTCTACCAGCAACAGAGGCTCCACGGACACCACCACGACCGCGTCCTCGTCCCTTAATAGTATTTTTCTTCATTGTTGCGATTCAACTCGCACCACAATGAAATATATTATTTTTTATAAGCAAAATCCCCTCACTGGAATACTTTCAGTCTTTTGACTGTATGGATTACAGATGGAATGACTGTTATATGTGAGTACCGCTTTCTTTGACAGATTCTAGTATGGGTACATATATGTTTTCCCAACCCCAGCACATTAGTTTGCTAATTCCAGATGTATGAAACGCAGGCCTAACTGTATCTAGTATATTGAACGCCAGATAAACTAACTTGGCCTTTTTTAAATAAAAAAAATCCCCTCACTGGAATACTTTCAGTCTTTTGACTGTATGGATTACAGATGGAATGACTGTTATATGTGAGTACCGCTTTCTTTGACAGATTCTAGTATGGGTACATATATGTTTTCCCAACCCCAGCACATTAGTTTGCTAATTCCAGATGTATGAAACGCAGGCCTAACTGTATCTAGTATATTGAACGCCAGATAAATTAACTTGGCCTTTTTTAAATAAAAAAAATCCCCTCACTGGAATACTTTCAGTCTTTTGACTGTATGGATTACAGATGGAATGACTGTTATATGTGAGTACCGCTTTCTTTGACAGATTCTAGTATGGGTACATATATGTTTTCCCAACCCCAGCACATTAGTTTGCTAATTCCAGATGTATGAAACGCAGGCCTAACTGTATCTAGTATATTGAACGCCAGATAAACTAACTTGGCCTTTTTTAAATAAATAAAAAATTCCCTCACTGGAATACTTTCAGTCTTTTGACTGTATGGATTACAGATGGAATGACTGTTATATGTGAGTACCGCTTTCTTTGACAGATTCTAGTATGGGTACATATATGTTTTCCCAACCCCAGCACATTAGTTTGCTAATTCCAGATGTATGAAACGCAGGCCTAACTGTATCTAGTATATTGAACGCCAGATAAACTAACTTGGCCTTTTTTAAATAAAAAAAATTCCCTCACTGGAATACTTTCAGTCTTTTGACTGTATGGATTACAGATGGAATGACTGTTATATGTGAGTACCGCTTTCTTTGACAGATTCTAGTATGGGTACATATATGTTTTCCCAACCCCAGCACATTAGTTTGCTAATTCCAGATGTATGAAACACAGGCCTAACTGTATCTAGTATATTGAACGCCAGATAAACTAACTTGGCCTTTTTTAAATAAAAAAAATTCCCTCACTGGAATACTTTCAGTCTTTTGACTGTATGGATTACAGATGGAATGACTGTTATATGTGAGTACCGCTTTCTTTGACAGATTCTAGTATGGGTACATATATGTTTTCCCAACCCCAGCACATTAGTTTGCTAATTCCAGATGTATGAAACGCAGGCCTAACTGTATCTAGTATATTGAACGCCAGATAAACTAACTTGGCCTTTTTTAAATAAATAAAAAATTCCCTCACTGGAATACTTTCAGTCTTTTGACTGTATGGATTACAGATGGAATGACTGTTATATGTGAGTACCGCTTTCTTTGACAGATTCTAGTATGGGTACATATATGTTTTCCCAACCCCAGCACATTAGTTTGCTAATTCCAGATGTATGAAACGCAGGCCTAACTGTATCTAGTATATTGAACGCCAGATAAACTAACTTGGCCTTTTTTAAATAAAAAAAATTCCCTCACTGGAATACTTTCAGTCTTTTGACTGTATGGATTACAGATGGAATGACTGTTATATGTGAGTACCGCTTTCTTTGACAGATTCTAGTATGGGTACATATATGTTTTCCCAACCCCAGCACATTAGTTTGCTAATTCCAGATGTATGAAACGCAGGCCTAACTGTATCTAGTATATTGAACGCCAGATAAACTAACTTGGCCTTTTTTAAATAAAATAAAAATTCCCTCACTGGAATACTTTATGGCTTTTCACTGTATGGATTACAGGTGGACTGGTATTAGTAGGGGTGACACAAGCACACCCAAGTCCCTGATGTAGGATTTCTATGGCACAGACCACTATTACAAGTGATTAATGGACGTTGGGAGAGATTGTGCTGCAGCACTAGTCCCAAGATGGCCGCCGCCTATCAGCCCAGTAACATGTGCCACAAAATGGTCTGCACAACCTTTAAAAAAAATAGCCTTGGACTGTGCTGCTAAATCGCTATTGGTCTGAATCCCAGGTGTAGATGTCTGACTTGTTTGGAGCTTTGGAATGCACACTGTGGCAGCTTCTGCTGCAGCACTACAAGTCGCAAAATGGCGGCCGGCGGTCAGCCCAGGTACATGTGGATGGAAAAATCACTCTGGCCACTCTAAAAATAGCCAATCCCTATCAAAAAAGCAGCTCAGCTGCAGTTGTTCAGATGAATCACAGGTGGAGGAGAGAAATTTGCTTCCAGTTATTCAATTATCCCTGCCTATTCTCGCCCTAGCATCAGCTGCGTCTATCCCTGTTCTATTCACATCGGGAGTGAGCACGTCCCGACGTGCGCACAAGCTTATAAAGAGGCTGAGTCACATGCTGCACTTGGCCAATCACAGCCTTGCCAATAGTAGGCATGGCTGCGATGGCATCTTAGGGCAAGTAGTATGATGCATGTTGATTGGCTGCTTTGCAGCCTTTCAAAATGCGCCAAAATACATGCCGAACGACGAACCCGAACCCGAACTTTTACGAAAAAGTTCGGGTTCGGGTCCGTGTCACGAACACCCCAAAATTCGGTACGGACCCGAACTATGCTCGAACTGTTCGCTCAACACTAGTCTTTATCACTTTTTAATAGGAATCAATAAATTATGTAATTTTAGGAGTTATTCTTTCTGCTGGACTTACTATTGCTCTACATAACTCTACTACATCAATTGTATCATATAGCTGGATTTTTTACATTTTTGGCAATACCCTACATCTGGGGCCTATGCTGCATTTGTTAGTGTGAAATACAAGCTTGAAATACTGCAATAATATTCTGCGTTAAAAAAAAACACCCAATCTTGGCAATACCCTACATCAGGGGCCTTTTCAGCATTTGTCAGTGTGAAATACTGCAATAATTTTCTGGGTTTAAAAAAGCACCCATTTTTGGCAATACCCTACATCTGGGGCATATGCTACATCTGGCAAAATACTAAACTTGCAGCCTTTGCTGCATCTGTCAGTGTGAAATACACGCGTTCGATACTGCTGTTATATTCCGTTATTAAAAAAACACCCATTTTGTGCAAAATACAAAATTTGTGGAGAATGAGGAGAGCGTCAAATAAGGGATGTGGCCCTGGTCATAGTGCTGCTGGTGGAGGTCCTGTTGCAGGGAGAGGAAGTGGTCAATCTGTGCCAGCTACACGCACACGTGGAAACACCTTTCTCAGGTGCGAGTAGGCGACAGAACCTTCAGCATTATTTGGTCAGGTCTAATGCGGCTCTACGAATGGTGAGGCCAGAGCAACACCTATTAAAAAAACACCTATTTTGGGCCAAATACTGAATTTGAGGCCTTTGCTGCATCTGTCAGTGTGAAATACACGCGTTAGATATTGCTGTAATATTCTGTTATTTTTAAAAAAAAACACCCATTTTGGGAAAAATACTAAATTTGCAGCCTTTGCTGCATCTGTCAGTGTGAAATACACGCGTTAGATACTGCTGTTATATTCTGTTATTTAAAAATTCCCTCACTGGAATACTTTCAGTCTTTTGACTGTATGGATTACAGATGGAATGACTGTTATATGTGAGTACCGCTTTCTTTGACAGATTCTAGTATGGGTACATATATGTTTTCCCAACCCCAGCACATTAGTTTGCTAATTCCAGATGTATGAAACGCAGGCCTAACTGTATCTAGTATATTGAACGCCAGATAAACTAACTTGGCCTTTTTTAAATAAAAAAAATTCCCTCACTGGAATACTTTCAGTCTTTTGACTGTATGGATTACAGATGGAATGACTGTTATATGTGAGTACCGCTTTCTTTGACAGATTCTAGTATGGGTACATATATGTTTTCCCAACCCCAGCACATTAGTTTGCTAATTCCAGATGTATGAAACACAGGCCTAACTGTA
>NW_024400290.1:0-38642 GCF_905171765.1 Bufo bufo
ACCTTAGGTGCACCCACTCCAACCCTTAGGTGCAACCACCCCAACAATTAGGTGCACCCACCCCGACTTTTAGGTGCAACCACCCTGACCCTTAGGTGCAACCTCCCCAACGATTAGGTGCACCCACCCCGACCCTTAGGTGCACCCACCCCGACTTTTAGGTGCAACCACCCCGACCCTTAGGTGCACCCACTCCAACCCTTAGGTGCAACCACCCCAACAATTAGGTGCACCCACCCCGACTTTTAGGTGCAACCACCCCGACCCTTAGGTGCACCCACTCCGACCCTTAGGTGCAACCACCCCAACGATTAGGTGCACCCACCCCGACCCTTAGGTGCACCCACCCCGACTTTTAGGTGCAACCACCCCGACCCTTAGGTGCACTCACTCCGACCCTTTGGTGCAACCACCCCAACGATTAGGTGCACCCACCCCGACCCTTAGGTGCACCCACCCCGACTTTTAGGTGCAACCACCCCGACCCTTAGGTGCACCCACTCCGACCCTTATGTGCAACCACCCCAACGATTAGGTGCACCCACCCCTACTTTTAGGTGCAACCACCCCAACCCTTAGGTGCACCCACTCCGACCCTTAGGTGCAACCACCCCAACGATTAGGTGCACCCACCCCTACCCTCAGGTGCAGGCACCCCAACTTTTAGGTGCAACCACCCCGACCCTTAGGTGCACCCACTCCGACCCTTAGGTGCAACCACCCTAACGATTAGGTGCAACCACACCGACTTTTAGGTGCCACCACCTCGACCCTTAGGTGCACCCACCCCGACACTTAGGTGCAACCACCCCGACTTTTAGGTGCAACCATCCCGACCCTTAGGTGCACCCACCCTGACCCTTAGGTGCAACCACCCCAACGATTAGGTGCACCCACCCCGACCCTTAGGTGCACCCACTCCGACCCTAAAGTGCAACCACCTCAACGATTAGGTGCACCCACCCCGACTTTTAGGTGCACCCACTCCGACCCTTAGGTGCAACCACCCCAACAATTAGGTGCACCCACCTCGACTTTTAGGTGCAACCACCCCGACTTTTAGGCGCAACCACCCCGACCCTTAGGTGTAACCACCCCAACGATTATGTGCACCCACTCCGACCCTTAGGTGCACCCACCCCGACTCTTAGGTGCACCCACCCCGACACTTAGGTGCAACCACCCCGACCCTTAGGTGCACCCACTCAGACCCTTAGGTGCACCCACTCCGACCCTTAGGTGCACTCACCCTAGTCATTAGGTGCACCAACCCAAACTATTAGGTGCACCCACCCTGACTCTTAGGTGCACCCACCCCAACCTTTAGGTGCACCCACTCCGACCTTTAGGTGCACCCACTCCGACCCTAAAGTGCCGCCACCTCAACGATTAGGTGTACCCACCCCGACTTTTAGGTGCAACCACTCCGACCCTTAGGTGCAACCACCCCAACGATTAGGTGCACCCACCCCGACCCTTAGGTGCACCCACCCCGTCTTTTAGGTGCAACCACCCCGACCCTTAGGTGCAACCACCCCTACGATTAGGTGCACCCACCCCGTCTTTTAGGTGCAACCACCCCAACCCTTAGGTGCACCCACTCCGACCTCTAGGTGCAACCACCCCAACGATTAGGTGCACCCACCCCGACTTTTAGGTGCAACCACCCCGACCCTTAGGTGCACCCACTCCGACCCTTAGGTGCAACCACCCCGACCCTTAGGTGCAACCACTCCGACCCTTAGGTGCAACCACCCCAACGATTAGGTGAACCCACCCCGACCCTTAGGTGCAACCACCCCGAATTTTAGGTGCATCTACCCCGACCCTTAGGTGCACCCACTCCGACCCTTAGGTGCAACCACCGCAACGATTAGGTGCACCCACCCCGACCCTTAGGTGCAAACACCCCGACTTTTAGGTGCAACCACCTGACCCTTAGGTGCACCCACCCCGACCCTTAGGTACAACCACCCCGAATTTTAGGTGCAACCACCCCGACCCTTAGGTGCACCCACTCCGACCCTTAGGTGCACCCACCCCGTCTTTTAGGTGCAACCACCCCGACCTTTAGGTGCACCCACTCAGACCCTTAGGTGCAACCACCCCAACGATTAGGTGCACCCACCCCGACTTTTAGGTGCAACCACCCCGACCCTTAGGTGCACCCACTCCGACCCTTAGGTGCAACCACCCCAACGATTAGGTGCACCCACCCCGACCCTTAGGTGCACCCACCCCGACTTTTAGGTGCAACCACCCCGACCCTTAGGTGCACCCACTCCAACCCTTAGGTGCAACCACCCCAACAATTAGGTGCACCCACCCCGACTTTTAGGTGCAACCACCCTGACCCTTAGGTGCAACCACCCCAACGATTAGGTGCACCCACCCCGACCCTTAGGTGCACCCACCCCGACTTTTAGGTGCAACCACCCCGACCCTTAGGTGCACCCACTCCAACCCTTAGGTGCAACCACCCCAACAATTAGGTGCACCCACCCCGACTTTTAGGTGCAACCACCCCGACCCTTAGGTGCACCCACTCCGACCCTTAGGTGCAACCACCCCAACGATTAGGTGCACCCACCCCGACCCTTAGGTGCACCCACCCCGACTTTTAGGTGCAACCACCCCGACCCTTAGGTGCACTCACTCCGACCCTTTGGTGCAACCACCCCAACGATTAGGTGCACCCACCCCGACCCTTAGGTGCACCCACCCCGACTTTTAGGTGCAACCACCCCGACCCTTAGGTGCACCCACTCCGACCCTTATGTGCAACCACCCCAACGATTAGGTGCACCCACCCCTACTTTTAGGTGCAACCACCCCAACCCTTAGGTGCACCCACTCCGACCCTTAGGTGCAACCACCCCAACGATTAGGTGCACCCACCCCTACCCTCAGGTGCAGGCACCCCAACTTTTAGGTGCAACCACCCCGACCCTTAGGTGCACCCACTCCGACCCTTAGGTGCAACCACCCTAACGATTAGGTGCAACCACCCCGACTTTTAGGTGCCACCACCTCGACCCTTAGGTGCACCCACCCCGACACTTAGGTGCAACCACCCCGACTTTTAGGTGCAACCATCCCGACCCTTAGGTGCACCCACCCTGACCCTTAGGTGCAACCACCCCAACGATTAGGTGCACCCACCCCGACCCTTAGGTGCAACCACCCCGACTTTTAGGTGCAACCACTCCGACCCTTAGGTGCACTCACTCCGACCCTTAGGTGTATCCCCCAATGATTAGGTGCACCCACCCCATTCCTTAGGTGCAACCACCCCGACCTTTAGGTGCACCCACTCCGACCCTTAGGTGCAACCACCCCAACGATTAGGTGCACCCACCCCAACCCTTAGGTGCAACCACCCCGACTTTTAGGTGCAACCACCCCGACCCTTAGGTGCACCCACTCCGATTCTAAAGTGCAACCACCCCAACGATTAGGTGCAACCACCCCGACTTTTAGGTGCAACCACCCCGACCCTTAGGTGCACCCACTCCGACCCTAAAGTGCAACCACCTCAACGATTAGGTGCACCCACCCCGACTTTTAGGTGCAC
Source organism: Bufo bufo (assembly GCF_905171765.1). Taxonomy (NCBI): domain Eukaryota; kingdom Metazoa; phylum Chordata; class Amphibia; order Anura; family Bufonidae; genus Bufo; species Bufo bufo. The sequence continues at coordinate 3,575 of NW_024400290.1, forward strand.
CCACTCCGACCCTTAGGTGCAACCACCCCAACAATTAGGTGCACCCACCCCGACTTTTAGGTGCAACCACCCCGACTTTTAGGCGCAACCACCCCGACCCTTAGGTGTAACCACCCCAACGATTAGGTGCACCCACTCCGACCCTTAGGTGCACCCACCCCGACTCTTAGGTGCACCCACCCCGACACTTAGGTGCAACCACCCCGACCCTTAGGTGCACCCACTCAGACCCTTAGGTGCACCCACTCCGACCCTTAGGTGCACTCACCCTAGTCATTAGGTGCACCAACCCAAACTATTAGGTGCACCCACCCTGACTCTTAGGTGCACCCACCCCAACCTTTAGGTGCACCCACTCCGACCTTTAGGTGCACCCACTCCGACCCTTAGGTGCACCCACTCCGACCCTTAGGTGCACCCACTCCGACCCTTAGGTGCACCCACTTCGATTCTTAGGTGCACCCACTCCGACCCTTAGGTGCACCCACTCCGACCCTTAGGTGCACTCACCCTAGTCATTAGATGCACCCACCCCAATGATTAGGTGCACCCACCCTGACCCTTAGGTGCACCCATCCGACCTTTAGGTGCACCCACCTCGACCCTTAGGTGCACCCACCCTGACCCTTAGGTGCACCCACTTTGACCCTTAGGTGCACTTACTCCGACCCTTAGGTGCACCCACTCCGACCCTTAGGTGCAACCACCCCAACGATTAGGTGCACCCACCCCGACTTTTAGGTGCAACCACCCCGACCCTTAGGTGCACCCACTCCGACCCTTAGGTGCAACCACCCTAACGATTAGGTGCACCCACCCCGAATTTTAAGGGCAACCACCCCGACTTTTAGGTGCAACCACACCGACTCTTAGGTGCACCCACTCAGAACCTTAGGTGCAACCACCCCAACTATTAGGTGCACCCACCCGACCCTTAGGTGCAACCACCCCGACCCTTAGGTGCACCCACTCCGACCCTTAGGTGCAACCACTCCAACGATTAGGTGCACCCACCCCGACCCTTAGGTGCAACCACCCCGACATTTAGGTGCAACCACCCCGACCCTTAGGTGCACCCACTCCGACCCTTAGGTGCAACCACCCCAGCGATTAGGTGCACCCACCCCAACCCTTAGGTGCAACCACCCCGACTTTTAGGTGCAACCACCCCGACCCTTAGGTGCACCCACTCCGACCCTAAAGTGCAACCACCCCAACGATTAGGTGCAACCACCCCGACTTTTAGGTGCAACCACCCCGACCCTTAGGTGCACCCACTCCGACCCTAAAGTGCCGCCACCTCAACGATTAGGTGTACCCACCCCGACTTTTAGGTGCAACCACTCCGACCCTTAGGTGCAACCACCCCAACGATTAGGTGCACCCACCCCGACCCTTAGGTGCACCCACCCCGTCTTTTAGGTGCAACCACCCCGACCCTTAGGTGCAACCACCCCTACGATTAGGTGCACCCACCCCGTCTTTTAGGTGCAACCACCCCAACCCTTAGGTGCACCCACTCCGACCTCTAGGTGCAACCACCCCAACGATTAGGTGCACCCACCCCGACTTTTAGGTGCAACCACCCCGACCCTTAGGTGCACCCACTCCGACCCTTAGGTGCAACCACCCCGACCCTTAGGTGCAACCACTCCGACCCTTAGGTGCAACCACCCCAACGATTAGGTGAACCCACCCCGACCCTTAGGTGCACCCACCCCGACTTTTAGGTGCAACCACCCCGACCCTTAGGTGCACCCACTCTGACCCTTAGGTGCAACCACCCCAACGATTAGGTGCACCCACCCCGACCCTTAGGTGCACCCACTCCGACCCTTAGGTGCAACCACCCCAACGATTAGGTGCACCTACCCCGACTTTTAGGTGCAACCACCCCGACCCTTAGGTGCACCCACTCCGACCCTTAGGTGCAACCACCTTAACGATTAGGTGCACCCACCCCGACTTTTAGGTGCAACCTCCCTGACCCTTAGGTGCATCCACTCCGACCCTTAGGTGCAACCACCCCAACGATTAGGTGCACCCACCCTGACCCTTGGGTGCACCCACCCCGACTTTTAGGTGCAACCACCCCGACCCTTAGGTGCACCCACCCCGACCCTTAGGTGCAACCACCCCGACTTTTAGGTGCACCCACTCCGACCCTTAGGTGCAACCACCCCAACGATTAGGTGCACCCACCCCGACTTTTAGGTTGCAACCACCCCGACCTTAGGTGCACCCACTCCGACCCTTAGGTGCAACCACCCCAACGATTAGGTGCACCCACCCCGACCCTTAGGTGCACCCACCCCGACTTTTAGGTGCCACCCACCCCGACCCTTAGGTGCACTCACTCCGACCCTTTGGTGCAACCACCCCCAACGATTAGGTGCACCCACCCCGACCCTTAGGTGCACCCACCCCGACTTTTAGGTGCAACCACCCCGACCCTTAGGTGCACCCACTCCGACCCTTATGTGCAACCACCCCAACGATTAGGTGCACCCACCCCTACTTTTAGGTGCAACCACCCCAACCCTTAGGTGCACCCACTCCGACCCTTAGGTGCAACCACCCCAACGATTAGGTGCACCCACCCCTACCCTCAGGTGCAGGCACCCCAACTTTTAGGTGCAACCACCCCGACCCTTAGGTGCACCCACTCCGACCCTTAGGTGCAACCACCCTAACGATTAGGTGCAACCACCCCGACTTTTAGGTGCCACCACCTCGACCCTTAGGTGCACCCACCCCGACACTTAGGTGCAACCACCCCGACTTTTAGGTGCAACCATCCCGACCCTTAGGTGCACCCACCCTGACCCTTAGGTGCAACCACCCCAACGATTAGGTGCACCCACCCCGACCCTTAGGTGCAACCACCCCGACTTTTAGGTGCAACCACTCCGACCCTTAGGTGCACTCACTCCGACCCTTAGGTGTATCCCCCAATGATTAGGTGCACCCACCCCATTCCTTAGGTGCAACCACCCCGACCTTTAGGTGCACCCACTCCGACCCTTAGGTGCAACCACCCCAACGATTAGGTGCACCCACCCCAACCCTTAGGTGCAACCACCCCGACTTTTAGGTGCAACCACCCCGACCCTTAGGTGCACCCACTCCGATTCTAAAGTGCAACCACCCCAACGATTAGGTGCAACCACCCCGACTTTTAGGTGCAACCACCCCGACCCTTAGGTGCACCCACTCCGACCCTAAAGTGCAACCACCTCAACGATTAGGTGCACCCACCCCGACTTTTAGGTGCACCCACTCCGACCCTTAGGTGCAACCACCCCAACAATTAGGTGCACCCACCCCGACTTTTAGGTGCAACCACCCCGACTTTTAGGCGCAACCACCCCGACCCTTAGGTGTAACCACCCCAACGATTAGGTGCACCCACTCCGACCCTTAGGTGCACCCACCCCGACTCTTAGGTGCACCCACCCCGACACTTAGGTGCAACCACCCCGACCCTTAGGTGCACCCACTCAGACCCTTAGGTGCACCCACTCCGACCCTTAGGTGCACTCACCCTAGTCATTAGGTGCACCAACCCAAACTATTAGGTGCACCCACCCTGACTCTTAGGTGCACCCACCCCAACCTTTAGGTGCACCCACTCCGACCTTTAGGTGCACTCACTCCGACCCTTAGGTGCACCCACTCCGACCCTTAGGTGCACCCACTCCGACCCTTAGGTGCACCCACTTCGATTCTTAGGTGCACCCACTCCGACCCTTAGGTGCACCCACTCCGACCCTTAGGTGCACTCACCCTAGTCATTAGATGCACCCACCCCAATGATTAGGTGCACCCACCCTGACCCTTAGGTGCACCCATCCGACCTTTAGGTGCACCCACCTCGACCCTTAGGTGCACCCACCCTGACCCTTAGGTGCACCCACTTTGACCCTTAGGTGCACTTACTCCGACCCTTAGGTGCACCCACTCCGACCCTTAGGTGCAACCACCCCAACGATTAGGTGCACCCACCCCGACTTTTAGGTGCAACCACCCCGACCCTTAGGTGCACCCACTCCGACCCTTAGGTGCAACCACCCTAACGATTAGGTGCACCCACCCCGAATTTTAAGGGCAACCACCCCGACTTTTAGGTGCAACCACACCGACTCTTAGGTGCACCCACTCAGAACCTTAGGTGCAACCACCCCAACTATTAGGTGCACCCACCCGACCCTTAGGTGCAACCACCCCGACCCTTAGGTGCACCCACTCCGACCCTTAGGTGCAACCACTCCAACGATTAGGTGCACCCACCCCGACCCTTAGGTGCAACCACCCCGACATTTAGGTGCAACCACCCCGACCCTTAGGTGCACCCACTCCGACCCTTAGGTGCAACCACCCCAGCGATTAGGTGCACCCACCCCAACCCTTAGGTGCAACCACCCCGACTTTTAGGTGCAACCACCCCGACCCTTAGGTGCACCCACTCCGACCCTAAAGTGCAACCACCCCAACGATTAGGTGCAACCACCCCGACTTTTAGGTGCAACCACCCCGACCCTTAGGTGCACCCACTCCGACCCTAAAGTGCCGCCACCTCAACGATTAGGTGTACCCACCCCGACTTTTAGGTGCAACCACTCCGACCCTTAGGTGCAACCACCCCAACGATTAGGTGCACCCACCCCGACCCTTAGGTGCACCCACCCCGTCTTTTAGGTGCAACCACCCCGACCCTTAGGTGCAACCACCCCTACGATTAGGTGCACCCACCCCGTCTTTTAGGTGCAACCACCCCAACCCTTAGGTGCACCCACTCCGACCTCTAGGTGCAACCACCCCAACGATTAGGTGCACCCACCCCGACTTTTAGGTGCAACCACCCCGACCCTTAGGTGCACCCACTCCGACCCTTAGGTGCAACCACCCCGACCCTTAGGTGCAACCACTCCGACCCTTAGGTGCAACCACCCCAACGATTAGGTGAACCCACCCCGACCCTTAGGTGCACCCACCCCGACTTTTAGGTGCAACCACCCCGACCCTTAGGTGCACCCACTCTGACCCTTAGGTGCAACCACCCCAACGATTAGGTGCACCCACCCCGACCCTTAGGTGCACCCACTCCGACCCTTAGGTGCAACCACCCCAACGATTAGGTGCACCTACCCCGACTTTTAGGTGCAACCACCCCGACCCTTAGGTGCACCCACTCCGACCCTTAGGTGCAACCACCTTAACGATTAGGTGCACCCACCCCGACTTTTAGGTGCAACCTCCCTGACCCTTAGGTGCATCCACTCCGACCCTTAGGTGCAACCACCCCAACGATTAGGTGCACCCACCCTGACCCTTAGGTGCAACCACCCCGACTTTTAGGTGCAACCACCCCGACCCTTAGGTGCACCCACTCCGACCCTTAGGTGCAACCACCCTAACGATTAGGTGCACCCACCCCGACCCTTAGGTGCAACCACCCCGAATTTTAGGTGCATCTACCCCGACCCTTAGGTACACCCACTCCGACCCTTAGGTGCAACCACCGCAACGATTAGGTGCACCCACACCGACCCTTAGGTGCAAACACCCCGACTTTTAGGTGCAACCACCTGACCCTTAGGTGCACCCACCCCGACCCTTAGGTACAACCACCCCGAATTTTAGGTGCAACCACCCCGACCCTTAGGTGCACCCACTCCGACCCTTAGGTGCACCCACCCCGTCTTTTAGGTGCAACCACCCCGACCTTTAGGTGCACCCACTCAGACCCTTAGGTGCAACCACCCCAACGATTAGGTGCACCCACCCCGACTTTTAGGTGCAACCACCCCGACCCTTAGGTGCACCCACTCCGACCCTTAGGTGCAACCACCCCAACGATTAGGTGCACCCACCCCGACCCTTAGGTGCACCCACCCCGACTTTTAGGTGCAACCACCCCGACCCTTAGGTGCACCCACTCCAACCCTTAGGTGCAACCACCCCAACAATTAGGTGCACCCACCCCGACTTTTAGGTGCAACCACCCTGACCCTTAGGTGCATCCACTCCGACCCTAAGGTGCAACCACCCCAACGATTAGGTGCATCCACCCCGACTTTTAGGTGCAACCACCCCGACCCTTAGGTGCACCCACTTCGACTCTTAGGTGCAACCACCCTAACGATTAGGTGCACCCACCCGACTTTTAGGTGCAACCACCCCGACCCTTAGGTGCAACCACTCCGACCCTTAGGTGCAACCACCCCAATGATTAGGTGCACCCACCCGACCCTTAGGTGCACCCATTTCGACTTTTAGGTGCAATCACCCCGACCCTTAGGTGCACCCACTCCGACCCTTAGGTGCAACCACCCCAACGATTAGGTGCACCCACCCCGACTTTTAGGTGCAACCACCCCGACCCTTAGATGCACCCACTCCGACCCTTAGGTGCAACCACCCCAACGATTACGTGCACCAACCCCGACTTTTAGGTGCAACCACCCCGACCCTTTAGGTGCACCCACTCCGACCCTTAGGTGCAACCACCCCAACAATTAGGTGCACCCACCCCGACCCTTGGGTGCACCCACCCCGACTTTTAGGTGCAACCACCCCGACCCTTAGGTGCACCCACCCCGACCCTTAGGTGCAACCACCCCGACTTTTAGGTGCACCCACTCCGACCCTTAGGTGCAACCACCCCAACGATTAGGTGCACCCACCCGACCCTTAGGTGCAACCACCCCGACTTTTAGGTGCAACCACCCCGACCCTTAGGTACAGCCACTCCAAACCTTAGGTGCAACCACCCCAACGATTAGGTGCACCCACCCCGAATTTTAGGTGCAACCACCCCGACCCTTAGGTGCACCTACTCTGACCCTTAGGTGCACCCACCCCGACCCTTAGGTGCAACCACCCCGACTTTTAGGTGCAACCTTCCTGACCCTTAGGTGCACCCACTCCGACCCTTAGGTGCAACCACCCCAACGATTAGGTGCACCCACCCCGACTTTTAGGTGCAACCACCCCGACTTTTAGGTGCAACCACCCCGACCCTTAGGTGCACCCACACCGACCCTTAGGTGCAACCACCCCAACGATTAGGTGCACCCACCCCGACCCTTAGGTGCAACCACCCCGACTTTTAGGTGCAACCACCCCGACCCTTAGGTGCACCCACTCCGACCCTTAGGTGCAACCACCCCAACAATTAGGTGCACCCACCCCGACTTTTAGGTGCAACCACCCCGACCCTTAGGTGCACCCACTCCGACCCTTAGGTGCAACCACCCCAACGATTAGGTGCACCCACCCCGACCCTTAGGTGCACCCACCCCGACTTTTAGGTGCAACCACCCCGACCCTTAGGTGCACTCACTCCGACCCTTTGGTGCAACCACCCCAACGATTAGGTGCACCCACCCCGACCCTTAGGTGCACCCACCCCGACTTTTAGGTGCAACCACCCCGACCCTTAGGTGCACCCACTCCGACCCTTATGTGCAACCACCCCAACGATTAGGTGCACCCACCCCTACTTTTAGGTGCAACCACCCCAACCCTTAGGTGCACCCACTCCGACCCTTAGGTGCAACCACCCCAACGATTAGGTGCACCCACCCCTACCCTCAGGTGCAGGCACCCCAACTTTTAGGTGCAACCACCCCGACCCTTAGGTGCACCCACTCCGACCCTTAGGTGCAACCACCCTAACGATTAGGTGCAACCACCCCGACTTTTAGGTGCCACCACCTCGACCCTTAGGTGCACCCACCCCGACACTTAGGTGCAACCACCCCGACTTTTAGGTGCAACCATCCCGACCCTTAGGTGCACCCACCCTGACCCTTAGGTGCAACCACCCCAACGATTAGGTGCACCCACCCCGACCCTTAGGTGCAACCACCCCGACTTTTAGGTGCAACCACTCCGACCCTTAGGTGCACTCACTCCGACCCTTAGGTGTATCCCCCAATGATTAGGTGCACCCACCCCATTCCTTAGGTGCAACCACCCCGACCTTTAGGTGCACCCACTCCGACCCTTAGGTGCAACCACCCCAACGATTAGGTGCACCCACCCCAACCCTTAGGTGCAACCACCCCGACTTTTAGGTGCAACCACCCCGACCCTTAGGTGCACCCACTCCGATTCTAAAGTGCAACCACCCCAACGATTAGGTGCAACCACCCCGACTTTTAGGTGCAACCACCCCGACCCTTAGGTGCACCCACTCCGACCCTAAAGTGCAACCACCTCAACGATTAGGTGCACCCACCCCGACTTTTAGGTGCACCCACTCCGACCCTTAGGTGCAACCACCCCAACAATTAGGTGCACCCACCCCGACTTTTAGGTGCAACCACCCCGACTTTTAGGCGCAACCACCCCGACCCTTAGGTGTAACCACCCCAACGATTAGGTGCACCCACTCCGACCCTTAGGTGCACCCACCCCGACTCTTAGGTGCACCCACCCCGACACTTAGGTGCAACCACCCCGACCCTTAGGTGCACCCACTCAGACCCTTAGGTGCACCCACTCCGACCCTTAGGTGCACTCACCCTAGTCATTAGGTGCACCAACCCAAACTATTAGGTGCACCCACCCTGACTCTTAGGTGCACCCACCCCAACCTTTAGGTGCACCCACTCCGACCTTTAGGTGCACTCACTCCGACCCTTAGGTGCACCCACTCCGACCCTTAGGTGCACCCACTCCGACCCTTAGGTGCACCCACTTCGATTCTTAGGTGCACCCACTCCGACCCTTAGGTGCACCCACTCCGACCCTTAGGTGCACTCACCCTAGTCATTAGATGCACCCACCCCAATGATTAGGTGCACCCACCCTGACCCTTAGGTGCACCCATCCGACCTTTAGGTGCACCCACCTCGACCCTTAGGTGCACCCACCCTGACCCTTAGGTGCACCCACTTTGACCCTTAGGTGCACTTACTCCGACCCTTAGGTGCACCCACTCCGACCCTTAGGTGCACCCACCCCGACTCTTAGGTGCACCCACCCGACTCTTAGGTGCACCCACCCCGACTCTTAGGTGCATCTACCCCGACCCTTAGGTGCACCAACTCCGACTCTTAAGTTCTAAGCAGTGGACTGCCTTATTTTCCAGATATTCTACAAGCGACCCAGGCGAGGGAGGTGGTTGTTCTGGGTGTCTTGAGCTTTATCCCAGTACACCCCTCCTTGGTGAAGTGAGTGTGGTGTATATCACCTTTTATATGTTTTTATTCTCAATCTGATATTATTTACCAGCTGATATATGGTTTCATCATATGGGTACTGAGTATTACAGTTCACCCCTCAGGGCTCCAGATGGCGACCAAAACGGTCGCCAATGCGCCTTAAAATTTGCAGATGGCGACAAGACTTTTTAGTCTTGTCGCCATTTGCGACTGTACCGCCGCGATCCTCCGCAGCCTAAGTTCTCTTCACTAGCACACGGCACAGTGGAGAAGGAAGGAGTCCCTCCCTCTCCACTGTGACGCGGCCGCCACTACCACCAATGGTGAGATAGCAGGGAGGAGGAGGGGAGGAGCTGTCGCCACTGCGCCACCAATGAATGTAAAACATAAGCGTCTGCGCAGCGGTATCACAGACCCGGCACCCGGCCTCAATAACAGGGCATGCGATCCGCGGCCATTAACCCCTCAGGTGCCCCAGATCGCATGCACTGTTATTGAGGCCGGGTGAGGGGTCTGTGATACCGCTGCAGACAATTGTAAGACCTTTCGTGGGAACAAAGAATATGAACTTAGTAGCTAAATAGAGCTGAAAATACCGGGGGCCACACCGGACGAACGGAGCGGCGCCCAGGAATAATAGTAAGTGCACTTAGATCCCTGGGTGCCGCTCTATGCAGCCTGCTACTAAGTTCATATTCTTTGGACCCACGAAAGGTCTTCTTTAAACATTCATTGGTGGTGCAGTGCGCCCCCCCAAAGCCTCTTTCCCCCCCCCATTATCACTGGCCACAAGTCGTCCCCGTCCCCCCCCCCCCATTGTTATATGGTGCCCACAGGGTCCCATCCCCTTCATTGGTGGCAGTGGCAGATTACACTGCTGGGGCTCAGATCGTTACCATGGCAGCCAGGACGCTACTGAAGCCCTGGCTGCCATGTTCAGCTCCCTGCTGCTGTGTGCACAAAGCACAGGGCAGCAGGGAGAGCGTGAAGTCCTATTCACCCTGATAGAGATCTATCAGGGTGAATAGCACAAGGGAAGAAAAGATCCAGGTTCTTGTCCCTAAGGGGGAAATGGTTATTAAATAAAAAGTAAAAAACTAAAAAAAACACCAAAACACTAAAAGTTTAAATGGCCCCCTTCCCAGTTTTACATATAAAATTTACAAACAATAAAGAATAAACATATTACATATCGCCACGTCCCAAAAAGTGTGAGCTATTAAAATTTTTAAAAATATTTCCGCTCGGTAAAGGCCGTAACAGAAAAAAAACCTCTAAACCACGCAATTCGCCATTTTTAGTCACCTTGTCCCCCAGAAAAAGTCCCTGGATGTGAGAGGCATGTGGTGCTGTTTTCTCCTATATGTAGTGCACCTGCGTCTCATCTACTCAAAGTCCTTTTTTTTAAAATTATATGCATTTTAAATTTGGCGACTAAAAAATGTAATTTGGCTCCTAAATTTTTTCGTTTAGGAGCCAATGGCTCCTGGTAATTTTTTTTTGTCTGGAGCACTGCCCCTCCTTTTATATTGTTAAAGGGTATCTATTTATTTATTTATTTTATCATCTCCAGTTCTTACCATTGGTGTACATTTAATTGATTTACATATATTCATTCGAATAAGCAGTCAGGCGCCACTTGGTGATTTTTTCCTTTTTTCCTCAGTCCCCTACAGTAATATCAGATACCAAATTCCCATTTGTGAATACTAAATCTAAAATGGCCTCCTTCCGGGTTGGCTCCTCAACTACTTGCTGTAGAGATAATCCCAGTAGAGAATTTAGAACAGCGGTTCTCAACCTAGGGGTCGCAACCCCTTTGGGGGTCGATCGGCCCATTCCGGGGGGTCGCCTGAGGCTTCCTATTGTGGGTCCAGGCCCGTCGCTAACACACAGGCAAAACAAGCAATTGCTTGGGGCCCCGAGCTGGTTGGGGCCCGAGCTGGCCCGGGGCCAAGCAGAGCCGGTGCTTGTTTTGCGGCTGAGTAACTCAGAAGATCCGATGGTATATTCGAACCCCCAGGCGTTCCCATGGTGACGGGGACGCTTGCCTGGGGGTTAGAATATACCATCGGATCTGAGTTTTACGAGCTCAGTGAGATCGTAAAAACTCAAATCCGATGATATATTCTAACCCCCAGGCGTTCCCATGGTGACAGGGACGCTTGCCTGGGGGTTAGAATATACAGGGCCACGCCGCTCACAGCAGTATATTTATAAACTAATCAGTAACTACTTTAACTTTAATCATTGCTCATTGCTGAGCTCTTTACTTGGATTATAATTTATTTGGATATGGGATATCTTACTTTGTCTTAGCTACGGTAATAGCAGGCAGCGCGGGGAGCTGCGCTCACTCACTGACGTCACGCGCCTGCTCCTCCCACTAGGCGGTGCAGGCGCGTGACGTCAGTGAGTGAGCGCCGCCCCCCGCACTGCCTGCTATTACCGGAGCTAAGACAAAGTAAGATATCCCATATCCAAATAAATTATAATCCAAGTAAAGAGCTCAGCAATGAGCAATGATTAAGGTTAAAGTAGTTACTGATTAGTTGATAAATATACTGCTGTGAGCGTCGGGGAGGGAGATCTGTGGATGGCACTGTAGGGGGATCTGTGGATGGCAGTGCCATCCACAGATCCGCCTACAGTGCCATCCACAGATTCCCCCTTCCCCTCAACAGTGCCATCCACAGATCTCCCCCCTAAACAGTGTGATCCACAGATCCCCCCTAAACAGTGCCATCCACAGATACCCCCTCCCCTAAACAGTGCCATCCACAGATACCCCCTCCCCTAAACAGTGCCATCATGTGGATGACACTGTTTAGGGGGGATCTGTGGATGGCACTGTTTAGGGGGATCTGTGGATGGCACTGTTTATGGGGGAGATCTGTGGATGGCACTGTTTAGGGGGGAGATCTGTGGATGGCACTGTTTAGGGGAGGGGGGTCTGTGGATGGCACTGTTTAGGGGGAATCTGTGGATGGCACTGTTTAGGGGGGATCTGTGGATGGCACTGTTTAGGGGAGGAGGGATCTGTGGATGGCACTGTTTAGGGGAGGGGGATCTGTGGATGGCACTGTTTAGGGGAGGAGGGATCTGTGGACGGCACTGTTTAGGGGGAGATCTGTGGATGGCACTGTTTAGGGGGGATCTGTGGATGGCACTGTTTAGGGGGGGATCTGTGGATGTCTTTGTGATTAATTACTCTGCTTTAATTATGTTCAATTTGTAGCAATAAAAATACATCCTGCATATCAGCTATTTACATTACAATTCATAACAGTAGCAAAATTAGTTATGACTAGAGTTGAGCAAACACCTGGATGTTCGGGTTCGAGAAGTTCGGCCGAACTTCCCGGAAATGTTCGGGTTCGGGATCCGAACCCGAACCGAACTTCGTCCCGAACCCCATTGAAGTCAATGGGGACCCGAACTTTTGGGCACTAAAAAGGCTGTAAAACAGCCCAGGAAAGAGCTAGAGGGCTGCAAAAGGCATCAGCATGTAGGTAAATCCCCTGCAAACAAATGTGGATAGGGAAATGAATTAAAAATAAAAATTAAAAAAATTAAAATGACCCAATATCAATTGGACAGAGGTCCCATAGCAGAGAATCTGGCTTCACGTCAGCAGAGAATCAGTCTCTTCATGCCATAGCAAAGAATCTGGCTTCATGTCAGCACAGAATCAGTCTCTTCATGCCATAGCAGAGAATCTGTCTTCATGTCAGCACAGAATCTGTCTTCATGTCATAGCAGAGAATCAGGCTTCACGTCACCCACCACTGGAACAGGCCACTGTCACACATTTAGGCCCCGACACCCAGACAGAGGAGAGCGGTCCCGTAACAGAGAATCTGGCCTTATGTCAGCGCAGAATCTGTCTTCATGTCATAGCAGAGAATCAAGCTTCACGTCACCCACCACTGGAACAGGCCACTGTCACACATTTAGGCCCAGGCACCCAGGCAGAGGAGAGAGGTCGCGTAACAGAGAATCTGGCCTTATGTCAGCACAGAATCAGTCTTCATGTCATAGCAGAGAATCAGGCTTCACGTCACCCACCACTTGAACAGGCCACTGTCACATATTTAGGCCCAGGCACCCAGGCAGAGGAGAGAGGTCGCGTAACAGAGAATCTTGCCTTATGTCAGCACAGAATCTGTCTTCATGTCATAGCAGAGAATCAGGCTTCACGTCACCCACCACTGGAACAGGCCACTGTCACACATTTAGGCCCAGGCACCCAGGCAGAGGAGAGAGGTCGCGTAACAGAGAATCTGGCCTTATGTCAGCACAGAATCTGTCTTCATGTCATAGCAGAGAATCAGGATTCACGTCACCCACCACTGGAACAGGCCACTGTCACACATTTAGGCCCCAGCACCCAGACAGAGGAGAGCGGTCCCGTAACAGAGAATCTGGCCTTATGTCAGCGCAGAATCAGTCTTCATGTCATAGCAGAGAATCAGGCTTCACGTCACCCACCACTGGAACAGGCCACTGTCACACATTTAGGCCCAGGCACCCAGGCAGAGGAGAGAGGTCCCGTAACAGAGAATCTGGCCTGATGTCAGCACAGAATCTGTCTTCATGTCATAGCAGAGAATCAGGCTTCACGTCACCCACCACTGGAACAGGCCACTGTCACAGATTTAGGCCCCGGCACCCAGACAGAGGAGAGCGGTCCCGTAACAGAGAATCTGGCCTTATGTCAGCGCAGAATCTGTCTTCATGTCATAGCAGAGAATCAAGCTTCACGTCACCTACCACTGGAACAGGCCACTGTCACACATTTAGGCCCAGGCACCCAGGCAGAGGAGAGAGGTCGCGTAACAGAGAATCTGGCCTTATGTCAGCACAGAATCAGTCTTCATGTCATAGCAGAGAATCAGGCTTCACGTCACCCACCACTTGAACAGGCCACTGTCACATATTTAGGCCCAGGCACCCAGGCAGAGGAGAGAGGTCGCGTAACAGAGAATCTTGCCTTATGTCAGCACAGAATCTGTCTTCATGTCATAGCAGAGAATCAGGCTTCACGTCACCCACCACTGGAACAGGCCACTGTCACACATTTAGGCCCAGGCACCCAGGCAGAGGAGAGAGGTCGCGTAACAGAGAATCTGGCCTTATGTCAGCACAGAATCTGTCTTCATGTCATAGCAGAGAATCAGGATTCACGTCACCCACCACTGGAACAGGCCACTGTCACACATTTAGGCCCCGGCACCCAGACAGAGGAGAGCGGTCCCGTAACAGAGAATCTGGCCTTATGTCAGCGCAGAATCAGTCTTCATGTCATAGCAGAGAATCAGGCTTCACGTCACCCACCACTGGAACAGGCCACTGTCACACATTTAGGCCTAGGCACCCAGGCAGAGGAGAGAGGTCCCGTAACAGAGAATCTGGCCTGATGTCAGCACAGAATCTGTCTTCATGTCATAGCAGAGAATCAGGCTTCACGTCACCCACCACTGGAACAGGCCACTGTCACAGATTTAGGCCCCGGCACCCAGACAGAGGAGAGCGGTCCCGTAACAGAGAATCTGGCCTTATGTCAGCGCAGAATCTGTCTTCATGTCATAGCAGAGAATCAGGCTTCACGTCACCCACCACTGGAACAGGCCACTGTCACATATTTAAGCCCAGGCACCCAGGCAGAGGAGAGAGGTCGTGTAACAGAGAATCTGGCCTTATGTCAGCACAGAATCTGTCTTCATGTCATAGCAGAGAATCAGGCTTCACGTCACCCACCACTGGAACAGGCCACTGTCACACATTTAGGCCCCGGAACCCAGACAGAGGAGAGCGGTCCCGTAACAGAGAATCTGGCCTTATGTCAGCGCAGAATCTGTCTTCATGTCATAGCAGAGAATCAGGCTTCACGTCACCCACCACTGGAACAGGCCACTGTCACATATTTAGGCCCAGGCACCCAGGCAGAGGAGAGAGGTCGCGTAACAGAGAATCTGGCCTTCTGTCAGCACAGAATCTGTCTTCATGTCATAGCAGAGAATCAGGCTTCACGTCACCCACCACTGGAACAGGCCACTGTCACATATTTAGGCCCCGGCACCCAGACATAGGAGAGAAGTCCCGTAACAGAGAATCTGGCCTTATGTCAGCACAGAATCTGTCTTCATGTCATAGCAGAGAATCAGGCTTCACTTCACCCACCACTGGAACAGGTCACTGTCACATATTTAGGCCCAGGCACCCAGGCAGAGGAGAGAGGTCCCGTAACAGAGAATCTGGCCTTATGTCAGCACAGAATCTGTCTTCATGTCATAGCAGAGAATCAGGCTTCACGTCACCCACCACTGGAACAGGCCACTGTCACACATTTAGGCCCCGGCACCCAGACAGAGGAGAGGTTCATTAAACTTTGGGTTGCCCCGCAATATAATGGTAAAATGAAAATAAAAATAGTATTGAATGAGGAAGTGCCCTGGAGTAGAATAATATATTGTTAAGGGGAGGTAGTTAATATCTAATCTGCACAAGGGATGGACAGGTCCTGTGGGATCCATGCCTGGTTCATTTTTATGAACGTCAGCTTGTCCACATTGGCTGTAGACAGGCGGCTGCGTTTGTCTGTAATGACGCCCCCTGCCATGCTGAATACAGCACCTCCAAGGCATAAAAGGCTAGCTATGGCCACGTGGACAATTTGGAGACCCAGAAGTTGAATGGGGCCGAACCATCAGTCAGTACGTGGAGGGGTGTGCACAGGTACTGTTCCACCATGTTAGTAAAATGTTGCCTCCTGCTAACACGTTCCGTATCAGGTGGTGGTGCAGTTAGCTGTGGCGTGGTGACAAAACTTTTCCACATCTCTGCCATGCTAACCCTGCCCTCAGAGGAGCTGGCCGTGACACAGCTGCGTTGGCGACCTCTTGCTCCTCCTCTGCCTTCGCCTTGGGCTTCCACTGGTTCCCCTGTGACATTTGGGAATGCTCTCAGTAGCGCGTCTACCAACGTGCGCTTGTACTCGCGCATCTTCCTATCACACTCCAGTGTAGGAAGTAAGGTGGGCACATTGTCTTTGTACCGGGGATCCAGCAGGGTGGCAACCCAGTAGTCCGCACACGTTAAAATGTGGGCAACTCTGCTGTTGTTGCGCAGGCACTGCAGCATGTAGTCGCTCATGTGTGCCATGCTGCCCAGAGGTAAGGACAAGCTGTCCTCTGTGGGAGGCGTATCATCATCGTCCTGTGTTTCCCCCCAGCCACGCACCAGTGATGGGCCTGAGCTGCTTTGGGTGCCACCCCGCTGTGAACATGCTTCATCCTCATCCTCCTCCACCTCCTCCTCATCCTCGTCCTCCTCGTCCTCCAGTAGTGGGCCCTGTCTGGCCACATTTGTACCTGGCCTCTGGTGTTGCAAAAAACTCCCTCTGAGTCACTTCGAAGAGACTGGCCTGAAAGTGCTAAAAATGACCCCTCTTCCTCCTCTTCCTCCTGGGCCACCTCCTCTTCCATCATCGCCCTAAGTGTTTTCTCAAGGAGACATAGAAGTGGTATTGTAACGCTGATAACGACGTCATCGCCACTGGCCATGTTGGTGGAGTACTCGAAACAGCGCAACAGGGCACACAGGTCTCGCATGGAGGCCCAGTCATTGGTGGTGAAGTGTGTCTGATCCACAGTGCGACTGACCCGTGCGTGCTGCAGCTGAAACTCCACTATGGCCTGCTGCTGCTCGCACAGTCTGTCCAGCATATGCAAGGTGGAGTTCCACCTGGTGGGTATGTCGCATATGAGGCGGTGAGCGGGAAGGCCGAAGTTACGCTGTAGCGCAGACAGGCGAGCAGCGGCAGGGTGTGAACGCCGGAAGCGCGAACAGACGGCCCGCACTTTATGCAGCAGCTCTGACATGTCGGGGTAGTTACGAATGAACTTCTGCACCACCAAATTCAGCACATGCGCCAGGCAAGGGATGTGCGTCAAACCGGCTAGTCCCAGAGCTGCAACGAGATTTCGCCCATTATCGCACACCACCAGGCCGGGCTTGAGGCTCACCGGCAGCAACCACTCGTCGGTCTGTTGTTCTATACCCCGCCACAACTCCTGTGCGGTGTGGGGCCTGTCCCCCAAACATATGAGTTTCAGAATGGCCTGCTGAAGTTTACCCCGGGCTGTGCTGAAGTTGGTGGTGAAGGTGTGTGGCTGACTGGATGAGCAGGTGGAAGAAGAGGAGGAGGAAGCTGAGTAGGAGGAGGAGGAGACAGGAGGCAAAGAATGTTGCCCTGCGATCCTTGGCGGCGGAAGGACGTGCGCCAAACAGCTCTCCGCCTGGGGCCCAGCCGCCACTACATTTACCCAGTGTGCAGTTAGGGAGATATAGCGTCCCTGGCCGTGCTTACTGGTCCACGTATCTGTGGTTAGGAGGACCTTGCCACAGATGGCGTTGCGCAGTGCACACTTGATTTTATCGGACACTTGTTTGTGCAGGGAAGGCACGGCTCTCTTGGAGAAGTAGTGGCGGCTTGGAACAACATACTGTGGGATAGCAAGTGACATGAGCTGTTTGAAGCTGTGTGTGTCCAACAGCCTAAATGACAGCATTTCATAGGCCAGTAGTTTAGAAATGCTGGCATTCAGGGCCAGGGATCGAGGGTGGCTAGGTGGGAATTTACGCTTTCTCTCAAATGTTTGTGAGATAGAGAGCTGAACGCTGCCGTGTGACATGGTTGAGATGCTTGGTGACGCAGGTGGTGGTGTTGGTGGTACATCCCATGTTTGCTGGGCGGCAGGTGCCAACGTTCCTCCAGAGGCAGAGGAAGAGGCCGAGGCGGCGGCAGCAGCAGCAGAAGAGGCCGAGGCGGCGGCAGCAGCAGAAGAGGCCGAGGCGGCAGCAGCAGAAGAGGCAGCAGGGGGAGCCTGAGTGACTTCCTTGTTTTTAAGGTGTTTACTCCACTGCAGTTCATGCTTTGCATGCAGGTGCCTGGTCATGCAGGTTGTGCTAAGGTTCAGAACGTTAATGCCTCGCTTCAGGCTCTGATGGCACAGCGTGCAAACCACTCGGGTCTTGTCGTCAGCACATTGTTTGAAGAAGTGCCATGCCAGGGAACTCCTTGAAGCTGCTTTTGGGGTGCTCGGTCCCAGATGGCGGCGGTCAGTAGCAGGCGGAGTCTCTTGGCGGCGGGTGTTCTGATTTTGCCCACTGCTCCCTCTTTTGCTACACTGTTGGCTCGGTCTCACCACTGCCTCTTCCTCCGAACTCTGAAAGTCAGTGGCACGACCTTCATTCCATGTGGGGTCTAGGACATCATCGTCCCCTGCATCGTCTTCCACCCAGTCTTGATCCCTGACCTCCTGTTCAGTCTGCACACTGCAGAAAGACGCAGCAGTTGGCACCTGTGTTTCGTCATCATCAGAGACGTGCTGAGGTGGTATTCCCATGTCCTCATCATCAGGAAAAATAAGTGGTTGTGCGTTAGTGCATTCTATCTCTTCTACCCCTGGGGAAGGGCTAGGTGGATGCCCTTGGGAAACCCTGGCAGCAGAGTCTTCAAACAGCATAAGAGACTGCTGCATAACTTGAGGCTCAGACAGTTTCCCTGATATGCATGGGGGTGATGTGACATGGGGGTGATGTGGGCTTGGTTTTCATGCGCCATCTGTGCGCTTTCTGCAGAAGACTGGGTGGGAGATAATGTGAACGTGCTGGATCCACTGTCGGCCACCCAATTGACTAATGCCTGTACCTGCTCAGGCCTTACCATCCTTAGAACGGCATTGGGCCCCACCAAATATCGCTGTAAATTCTCCTGGCTACTGGGACCTGAGGTAGTTGGTTCACTAGGACGTGTGGCTGTGGCAGAACGGCCACGTCCTCTCCCAGCACCAGAGGGTCCACTAACACCACCACGACCATGTCCACGTCCGCGTCCCTTATTAGATGTTTTCCTCATTGTTCCCGTTCACCACAATTTTGAGAATGGCAAATTTGGGAATGCTTTTTCAACCCAGAACAAAAAGTGTGCTTTTACGGTCACTACAAATAACTTGACCAGCTAAAACAGTGCAGATTTGGTTGAATAGAGATGTGAGACCTGTTTTTTTTTTTGCGCTGTGTGACAGGTATAGGTTTAATCACAGAATCACACTTCTATCAGCACGCTAGCGTGTGTCTTAGGTTTTTCTGAATGACACTATCAATACCTTCAATGTAAGATTTTCTTTTTGGGATAGATTTCAAGTAGGCCTCAAATACCAGAAACTAGTTATTTTGAGAATGGCAAATTTGGGAATGCTTTTTCAACCCAGAACAAAAAGTGTGCTTTTACGGTCACTACAAATAACTTGACCAGCTAAAACAGTGCAGATTTGGTTGAATAGAGATGTGAGACCTGTTTTTTTTTGCGCTGTGTGACAGGTATAGGTTTAATCACAGAATCACACTTCTATCAGCACGCTAGCGTGTGTCTTAGGTTTTTCTGAATGACACTATCAATACCTTCAATGTAAGATTTTCTTTTTGGGATAGATTTCAAGTAGGCCTCAAATACCAGAAACTAGTTATTTTGAGAATGGCAAATTTGGGAATGCTTTTTCAACCCAGAACAAAAAGTGTGCTTTTACGGTCACTACAAATAACTTGACCAGCTAAAACAGTGCAGATTTGGTTGAATAGAGATGTGAGACCTGTTTTTTTTTGCGCTGTGTGACAGGTATAGGTTTAATCACAGAATCACACTTCTATCAGCACGCTAGCGTGTGTCTTAGGTTTTTCTGAATGACACTATCAATACCTTCAATGTAAGATTTTCTTTTTGGGATAGATTTCAAGTAGGCCTCAAATACCAGAAACTAGTTATTTTGAGAATGGCAAATTTGGGAATGCTTTTTCAACCCAGAACAAAATGTGTGCTTTTACGGTCACTACAAATAACTTGACCAGCTAAAACAGTGCAGATTTGGTTGAATAGAGATGTGAGACCTGTTTTTTTTTTGCGCTGTGTGACAGGTATAGGTTTAATCACAGAATCACACTTCTATCAGCACGCTAGCGTGTGTCTTAGGTTTTTCTGAATGACACTATCAATACCTTCAATGTAAGATTTTCTTTTTGGGATAGATTTCAAGTAGGCCTCAAATACCAGAAACTAGTTATTTTGAGAATGGCAAATTTGGGAATGCTTTTTCAACCCAGAACAAAAAGTCTGCTTTTACGGTCATTACAAATAACTTGACCAGCTAAAACAGTGCAGATTTGGTTGAATAGAGATGTGAGACCTGTTTTTTTTTGCGCTGTGTGACAGGTATAGGTTTAATCACAGAATCACACTTCTATCAGCACGCTAGCGTGTGTCTTAGGTTTTTCTGAATGACACTATTAATACCTTCAATGTAAGATTTTCTTTTTGGGATAGATTTCAAGTAGGCCTCAAATACCAGAAACTAGTTATTTTGAGAATGGCAAATTTGGGAAATGCTTTTTCAACCCAGAACAAAAAGTCTGCTTTTACGGTCACTACAAATAACTTGACCAGCTAAAACAGTGCAGATTTGGTTGAATAGAGATGTGAGACCTGTTTTTTTTTTGCGCTGTGTGACAGGTATAGGTTTAATCACAGAATCACACTTCTATCAGCACGCTAGTGTGTGTCTTAGGTTTTTCTGAATGACATTATCAATACCTTCAATGTAAGATTTTCTTTTTGGGATAGATTTCAAGTAGGCCTCAAATACCAGAAACTAGTTATTTTGAGAATGGCAAATTTGGGAATGCTTTTTCAACCCAGAACAAAAAGTGTGCTTTTACGGTCACTACAAATATCTTGACCAGCTAAAACAGTGCAGATTTGGTTGAATAGAGATGTGAGACCTGTTTTTTTTGCGCTGTGTGATAGGTATAGGTTTAATCACAGAATCACACTTCTATCAGCACGCTAGCGTGTGTCTTAGGTTTTTCTGAATGACACTATCAATACCTTCAATGTAAGATTTTCTTTTTGGGATAGATTTCAAGTAGGCCTCAAATACCAGAAACTAGTTATTTTGAGAATGGCAAATTTGGGAATGCTTTTTTAACCCAGAAAAAAATGTGTGCTTTTACGGTCAATACAAATAACTTGACCAGCTAAAACAGTACAGATTTGGTTGAATAGAAATGTCAGGTCTATTTTTTAGGCGCTGGGTGACAGGCTCAACTTGCCCCTGATGTAATATATGGCCAAAAAATAACCACACTGTTGATGGTTAAATGCACTTGGGTGACACAGGCTCAGCCTGCACCAGATGTAGTATATGGCCAAAAAATAATCAGACTGTTGATGGTTAAATGCACTTGGGTGAAACAGGCTCAGCCTGCACCAGATGTAGTATATGGCCAAAAAATAATCAGACTGTTGATGGTTAAATGCACTTCGGTAACACAGGCTCAGCCTGCAGCTGATGTAGGATATAGCACAAAATAACCACACTATCGATGGTTAAATACACTTGGGTGACACAGGCTCAGCCTGCAGCTGATGTAGTATATGGCCAAAAAATAATCAGACTGTTGATGGTTAAATGCACTTGGGTGACACAGGCTCAGCCTGCAGTTGATGTAGTATATGGCCAAAAGATAACCAGACTGTTGATGGTTAAATGCACTTCGGTGACACAGGCTCAGCCTGCAGCTGATGTAGGATATAGCACAAAATAACCACACTATCGATGGTTAAATACACTTGGTGATAGCTCGTGCTGGCGCACCACAAGTCACAAAATGGCCGCCGATCACCCCAGAAAAAAAGTGATCTAAAAACGCTCTGGGCAGCCTCAAAAAAGTGAGCAAGTCAATAATAGCACTTCAATGATCCACAGCTGCAGATCGATCACAGAATGAAGTCTTTTGGAGGAGTTAATCTGCCTAATCTCGCCCTAACGTCGCAGCTGCAACCTCTCCCTATACTGATCATAGCAGAGTGACGTGTGGCGCTACGTGACTCCAGCTTAAATAGAGGCTGGGTCACATGGTGCACTGGCCAATCACAGCCATGCCAATAGTAGGCATGGCTGTGATGGCCTCTTGGGCCATGTAGTATGACGCTTGTTGATTGGCTGCTTTGCAGCCTTTCAAAAAGCGCCAAGAAAGCGCTGAACACCGAACCTGGACTTTTACGAAAATGTTCGGGTTCGGGTCCGTGTCACGGACACCCCAAAATTCGGTACGAACCCGAACTATACAGTTCGGGTTCGCTCATCCCTAGTTATGATGTAGCAAGGAAAAAAATGTAATGGTTGGGGGTCACCACAACATGAGGAACTGTATTAAGGGGTCATGGATTTAGAAAGGTTGAGAACCACTGATTTAGAATATCTGTACTCCTGGCAGAACTAGCTATTTTGGTTTTCCAGTTTACATCAGGAAGATTAAAGTTTCCCATAATGATAAATTCCCCTTTCAATGTCATTTTAGCTATTTCCTCAACTAGTAGATCATCTAATTCTTTGACTTGGCTAGGTGGTCTATATATCACACCTACACGAGTTACCTTATGATGATCAAGCTGCAAGGCAACACAAACTGACACTAAATTGGTCTTGCTAACTTGCATTAAATTAGATTTTATGCTATCTTTCACATACAGGGCCACACATCCCCCTTTCTTGCCTTCTCTGTTTTTCCTATATAGAGAGAACCCTGGTATTATTATATCCCAGTCATTACTCCCATTGAACCATGTCTTAGTAAGAGCCATAGGACTGCAGGTAAAATCTACTATAGTGTCTGTACTCAGAGATGTATCACTGTGTTACCTGTGGTTTTACATACAACTGCAGGTAACATATACTATAGTATCTGTACTCGGAGATGTATCACTGTGTTACCTTTGGTGTTACATAGGACTGAAGGTAATAGCAACAACATTATCTATCCTTGTACCTCCCCAGATCTGGCAGGACAGTCTCGGAGTTCGATTGCTACTTGGCTTTCATACTAATTTTTAATGGGAAGGGGGGGAGTGGGGCGCCATTTAAAGGGATTCTGTCATCAGATTTTACCCCTATAACCTAAAGATATCCTCATGTCCGGACTAATAAGAAGAATCCTAAGCTGGCCTAATTAAACCTCACTGAGGCTCTATTTGTCCAAAAAACAGGTTTTTATAACCTGCCAATCACTTACTTAAGGTGCCCAAGGGGAGGTCCGTTAATACAGGGTGCCCGGCCGCACCCCTCGCCATCCGGTGCCCAGCGCCACCTTCCGCCTTCATTCTTCTTATTAGTCCGGACATGAGGATATCTTTAGGTTATAGGGGTAAAATCTGATGACAGAATCCCTTTAAGTTTTAGCCTCAGGTAGCAGAAGAGCTAGAATCGCCCATGGGCTTGGGAACTTACCAGAGGGAGGAAGGAAGCAAAAGAACGGAGGGATCCCTGTAGTACAGCGAATTGGTGCTGCAGGGAAATGCACATGTGATGCCTGGTATGTGGTGGGATATAAAGGTAGTAATGTGGAGTCGCAATCACCAGATCTTGCGGTCTCCCGGAATGCAGCGGCCTGTCTGGAGCCCTAGATCCATAAAGGCTCCCGTGTATATAGTCCAATGAGTGATGATGGAGGCAGCATGTCCGGTAAAAAAAAATAATCCCTTTTTTGGGAACCGCTTATGTGAACAAACGTGTAAAAAAGGTAGTTACATTTTGGCTAACACATAGCCTTTATCAAACACCAAGTGTTATCCAAAAGATTGCTATGAGTTTGATGTTTGTCCAGTCCTTGACAGTCTATATGTCTGACCTTTGTCATTTGCGTTGCAATCTGCAACTTTTCCCCGTCCATGCTAGGTCTAAAAAAAGGGGCAGGCCTTTCTCATTTATAATTTTGTACCCTGTTTTATGGGATAGAAGATGGTCTAAATTGCAAGGCAGTTGTCTTACATTTAGACCGACGGTGGATGCGCTGAAGTTATGTAGAAGCACAGTCTGAACCGGAACTAAGACAAAAACACAGGCCTCTGGAACACCACAACAGGCAGACTGTAAAAAGAGGAGGAACACCAGACTGGAAGACGAAACATGAACTGAACTAAACTGAGACCAACACAGACCACGGCAGGAGCACAGACAGGATCAGGTCAGACATGACAACCGACAAAGAAACATCAGACTCCTAGCAATTGCTGTTGCTTAGCCAAGGGGCAGGATACACAGACAGAACATATAGCTGAGCTCATTAGTCTGCAGCACCCAGAGGTGCACATAAACTAAAAGAGGGATTGACCTCTACATGGAACACAAAACACACAGCAAGCAAGGCAATTAATCCCTGCCCCGCTGAACAGAACAGAGAGGACAGAAAAATTAAAAGGTTATGGTTCTAGAAAGGCAGAGTGAAAATAAAGGTGCAAAAACAAAAAATAAAATCTTCTGGAGCTCATCAGATTAAGATCCAGTGTCAAAGGGCTGAGAGTGCTCCTTAGTCTCAAAAAAAATCATAGCCAGATTTTCCATAAACTCAATAGGGCATATTTACTAACGGAATTAGTCGTAAAATAGTCGCAAGTCCCCATTTTTAACCAGACTGGAAAAAGGCGTAAATTTTAGCGAAAAACAACAAATCTACTGGCAGTGAAAGAGGGAAACTAAGATCAGCATAAAAATTTGATCTTAGTAAACGTGCCCTAATGCCCTCTGCAATGTAAAACAGTGGGGGCACCGGCCTTCAATAGTGAAGCCCTACGACTCCTGCTTCTATGCACAACATGAAATTCTCATAAAATATCACAAATCACACAACGACATGAATGGGACATTATCCTCCTCCACTTCTTCCTTCTTATAACTTCTTCAATGTGGGTCCGAAAAGCTACAGGGCAGCCAGCAAGATGTGAAAGCTGTTCTTCTTCCGTTGTCCCTTGTCTCATCAGCATTTGCTCTAATATAAATATTGGTGGGTGATATCATTGATGCCACTGTTGTCTATACTCACAAATCTGGTGGCCTCTTCGAAGGTCCTGAGTACGCAACACAAGTCCCTGATGAGCTACCACTGCCTGAGCTCAATATAACGCAGACCAACTGCTGTGGTGGTCTGGTGCATGATGAAATAATTCATCACTTTACACTGCTCATACAGATGGCACAGCATATGAAAGGTGGTATTCCAGCAAGTTGGAACGTCGCAGATCCAGTAGGGAAAATGCAGACGATTTTGATGCTGGAAGTCCAAGAGTGTGTTTTTATCCACATGAGAATGGCTGAAATGCACACACACTGATCTGGACATGGACAACATCTTCTGGCTAGACCCTCAACATGTGAAATTTCACTACATTTTTTATGTACATTATTGTTTTATTATTGAAATCCTATAAAATTTTAAGTACAAAAAAAATGGAAATCAGTATTTTCTTTGATATGCCAATACAGCAAAATTTTTGTGAAAACATTTTTTTTTTATTCAAGTAAATAGTTTATTATAACAAACCGCATGTGAATGTACAGGCGAAAGTAAGAGACACCGTATAGCGTTTGAGAATGTTCCATGAGAAATACTGGGATGTACACAAACATCTTGGATAGCAGTGAAACAAAGAAGGTCTGTTACAGAAACACAATAAGAACGTGAAAACATTTATTGCATAAGACCCATTAAAATCATTTCTCCCCTTTGTGAATTGTCTGATGTTTAACAAGATCTGATTTATCTGCAGCACATTTCCCATATTCTGAAATCAAATGTGGCTTCTCCCTAGTGTGCGTTCTTTGATGTATTACGAGATATGATTTACTTCTAAAACACTTCCCACATTCTGAACATGAAAATGGTTTCTCCCCTATGTGAGTTTTCTGATGGAAAGCAAGGTTTGATTTATGTGAAAAACATTTCCCACATTCTGAATATGAATATGGCTTCTCTCCTGTGTGAGTGCTCTGATAGTAAGCAAGGCTTGACTTCAGTAAAAAAAAACATTCCCCACATTCTGAACATGTATATGCTTTCTCTCCTGTGTGAATTTTCTGATATGCACCAAGATATTTTTTCCAAGTAAAAAAATTCCCACATTCTGAACATGAATATGGTTTCTCTTCTTTGTGAAGTTTCTGATCTAGAACAAGATTCGATTTTTCCACATTCTTTTTTTTTTTTTAACATATAAACAGCTTCTCCCTTGTGTGAAGTCTCTGATGTTTACCAAGACCTGATTTATCTTTAAAACATTTCCCACATTCTGAACATAGAAATGGTTTTTCCCCTGTGTGATTTCTTAGATGGGAAACAAGGTGTTGCTTCTGAGTAAAATATTTCCCACATTCTGAGCATAAAAATGGTTTCTCTCCTGTGTGAATTCTCTGATGAGTAACAAGATCTGATTTATGTCTAAAACATTTCCCACATTCTGAACATATATATGGTTTTTCCCCTGTGTGAATTCTTTGATGGTGAACAAGGTTTGACTTCAGAGCAAAACATTTCTCACATTCTGGACATGGATATGGCTTCTTCCCTGTGTGAGTTGTTTGATGTGTAAGAAAAGCTGATTTATGTGTAAAACATTTCTCACATTCTGAACATATAAATGGCTTCTCCCCTGTGTGAGTTCTTTGATGGGAAACAAGGAGTTTCTTCTGAGTAAAACATTTTTCACATTCTGGACATGAATATGGCTTCTCCCCTGTGTGAATTCTTTGATGTATATAAAGAGATGATTTATATTTAAAACATTTCCCACATTCTGAACACGAAAATGGCTTCTCCCCTGTATGAATTCTCTCATGTTTATCAAGTGCTGATTTATGTTTAAAACACTTCCCACATTCTGAACATAAAAATGTCTTTTTCCCTGAATGAGCCCTTTGATGTTGATCACTTCTATGACTTTTATTTTGTGTTACAGACTGTGATGAATTAGAAGATCGGACCTGTTTAACAAGATCAGATGATAGATGTTTTTTGTAAAGGGCTGAGGATACCTGTGGGATAATAATATGTTCTTCATATGTATCTTGAGCCATAGCATCTTTTTTATGATTGGACGTTATCACATCTCCCTCTGAGCTCCTGGTACAGTCATCTGCCAAGAACAAAACCAATCTTATTGTAATTGAATAATATAACTTTAAAGAGCATCTGTCAAGCAGATTTGTACCTATGAAACTGGCTGACCTGTTACATGTGCACTTGGCAGCTGAAGGCATCTGTGTTGGTCTCATGTTCATATGTGCCCGCATTGCTGAGAAAAAAGAAGTTTTAATGTATGCAAACGAGCCTTTAGGAGCAACGGGGCGATGTCGTTATGCCTAGAGGCTCTGCTCTGTCTAAAACTGACACACCCTCTGGACAATGCCAGGTGTGATGATGTTTTCACTGTCTTTACAGAAAGAGCAGAGGGTCTAGGAGTAATGGACATGCCCCCATTGCTCCTAGAGGCTAATTTGCATATATTAAAACTTCATTTTTCTCAGAAATGGGGGCAAATATGAACATAGGACCTGCACAGATGCCTTCAGCTGCCAAGCCTACATGCAACAGGTCAGCCAGTGTCATAGGTACAAAGCTGCTGACAGATGCCCTTTAACATCAAATCAACATTTCATAACATTTCTAGATAAAAAAAATCCAAATTGCAAGGCATGAAGCTGTGAGATCAGGAAACAGCTCTCATTGTGTGAACATTGTATTTATATAAATGAAGTTAAATGATGTGAACTGACATTCTGCTGTTTGGCCACAATAGGCCGCTGTTTCCTAAGCACAGCAACAGACTGCATTTTACATATTCCTATATTCAGGAAAAGGAAGTGAAGCAGCAGCAGCCATCTTAGAGTCAGCCTGGGAAAGGTTACAGGAGTTATGTGTGAGGAGAATCCCTTGACATCCAGGCATAAGAGCATCCTTCAGGGACCAGAGCTGCAGCCAAGTGGAGCTGATCATCTCCATGGCCCTGATCTTGTCCAGATGAAGGGGAATTGCTGCCAGGAATGCACATGAGAGCTGAGGAGTAAAGCCACAGACACTGCAATACCACACGCTTGCTGGAGAAACCCTTGTGTTACAGGAAAATATGGTTCCTAGCCCGAGCCTCAGTCCAAGATATGATACAGCATATACTGATATTATTCAGTGAGATTCACCCATTGAGTGATATCTGTATGGCCAGAAGCCATTTGGTCATTGTGTCCCTTGTTAGCATATCAAATGCAGTTGGACAACATTCTCTTGGCCAACAGATTGGGAAGATATTTGGGTGGTCATAGGGTGGAGTCTATGGTGGGGGTTGGGACCCAGGAACATATATCCTATGTGAAACTTGGGCTCTTGCTCTCTTCCTGCAACCCCCCTGGACCAACAGCACTTCAGGAGCAAGCTAAGTAATATGTGTGCTTAAGTGGGTATGTATGCTATTTATGCATGAGTCTCTGTATGTGCATGTACTAATGGTCAGGTACTGGATGTGAGTTGGGTAGAAGAATAGATCCAGTAGAAAGTATATTGGAGGAATCTGGATATATTGTACACTCACCTAAAGAATTATTAGGAACACCATACTAATACGGTGTTGGACCCCCTTTTGCCTTCAGAACTGCCTCAATTCTACGTGGCATTGATTCAACAAGGTGCTGATAGCATTCTTTAGAAATGTTGGCCCATATTGATAGGATAGCATCTTGCAGTTGATGGAGATTTGAGGGAGGCACATCCAGGGCACGAAGCTCCCGTTCCACCACATCCCAAAGATGCTCTATTGGGTTGAGATCTGGTGACTGTGGGGGCCATTTTAGTACAGTGAACTCATTGTCATGTTCAAGAAACCAATTTGAAATGATTCGAGCTTTGTGACATGGTGCATTATCCTGCTGGAAGTAGCCATCAGAGGATGGATACATGTTCTCATTCTGTTTACGCCAAATTCAGACTCTACCATTTGAATGTCTCAACAGAAATCGAGACTCATCAGACCAGGCAACATTTTTCCAGTCTTCAACAGTCCAATTTTGGTGAGCTCGTGCAAATTGTAGCCTCTTTTTCCTATTTGTAGTGCAGATGAGTGGTACCCGGTGGGGTCTTCTGCTGTTGTAGCCCATCCGCTTCAAGGTTGTGCATGTTGTGGCTTCTTAAATGCTTTGCTGCATACCTCGGTTGTAACAAGTGGTTATTTCAGTCAACGTTGCTCTTCTATCAGCTTGAATCAGTCGGCTCATTCTCCTCTGACCTCTAGCATCCACAAGGCATTTTTGCCCACAGGACTGCCGCATACTGGATGTTTTTCCCTTTTCACACCATTCTTTGTAAACCCTAGAAATGGTTATGCGTGAAAATCCCAGTAACTGAGCAGATTGTGAAATACTCAGACCGGCCTGTCTGGCACCAACAACCATGCCACGCTCAAAATTTCTTAAATCACCTTTCTTTCCCATTCTGACATTCAGTTTGGAGTTCAGGAGATTGTCTTGACCAGCACCACACCCCTAAATGCATTGAAGCAACTGCCATGTGATTGGTTGACTAGATAATTGCATTAATGAGAAATAGAACAGGTGTTCCTAATAATTCTTTAGGTTAGTGTATATACATACACATTATTAGCCACATTTGCTTAGCACCAGGTAGGGCAGGAAAGGAGGCAGCTGTGTGTGGGGGTGTCCTCTATGTAATGTGTTGTATCTGCATCTTCTTGTAATGTCCATTGCTTTGTCATCTCTATGTTACCAGTAAACTATTTTTCTATATAAGTATCTGTGAGGGTTGTATGTTATTTCTGAGGTGTATGAAGGACTGGAGGCGTACATAGAGAAGTAAGGGCCCCATAGAAAGGATGAAACCAGGCCCCCTAAACAGGATCGAAGGGTTTCTGCCTAAACCTTTTTCAATGACCCTTGGGCCATTTTTACACTGCCTTATTTGCTAAAAGTTGTTCCTTTAGAGCAGGGGTCCTTAAACTACGGCCCGCGGGCCACATGTGGCCTGCTGAGGACATTTATCCGGCCCGCCAGGTGTTTTTGCCGCCGCTGCCTATCCGATAATTTTTTTTTCAACATAACAGATGGACGGTCCAGCAGCCAGCCTATCATTGGTGGAAGAGGGAGAGGGGGCATGTAGGAGGGGCCGGCTGGACGTAACTTGCGCGGTAACTTGTGGGCAGTGAACATCGGGCGCTGGCTCGTGGGAGAGAGAGAGGGAGACATGAAAGAGCATCACAGCACAGTCGTTTTGAGCAACAAGAGCAGAGGCAGCTTTGAAGAAGTTGACATCATCATCCCCTTCCCCCCGAAGAGGTCGTTCAATCAAGGCTGAGGTGAGACAGATCCTGACACACCAGATGACCCCCACATCCCATGGACAATAATTGGGCTGCGGTGGCGGGCACTAATTGGGCCGCGGTGGCGGGCACTAACTGGGCTGCGGTGGCAGGCACTCATTGGGCTGCACTGGTGAATGGTTCAATGGGCCACTTGACTGGACTTGCCCCCCAGGTCTAAGGCTGCCAGTCCTCCCCTGGCCGCGCTTGACTGGCTCTCCCATTGCATTGCTCTCCCACTGCATTGATGGGCACTGATCAGACTGCAGTGCAGTGCAGTCTGTATATCTCTGTGTGGGCAAAGTTATTGCTGGTATATTGTTTTTGTAGCTCTGTGTATATATATACAGTACAGACCAAAAGTTTGGACACACCTTCTCATTCAAAGAGTTTTCTTTATTTTCATGACTATGAAAATTGTAGATTCACACTGAAGGCATCAAAACTATGAATTAACACATGTGGAATTATATACATAACAAACAAGTGTGAAGCAACTGAAAATATGTCATATTCTAGGTTCTTCAAAGTAGCCACCTTTTGCTTTGATTACTGCTTTGCACACTCTTGGCATTCTCTTGATGAGCTTCAAGAGGTAGTCCCCTGAAATGGTTTTCACTTCACAGGTGTGCCCTGTCAGGTTTAATAAGTGGGATTTCTTGCCTTATAAATGAGGTTGGGACCATCAGTTGCGTTGAGGAGAAGTCAGGTGGATACACAGCTGATAGTCCTACTGAATAGACTGTTAGAATTTGTATTATGGCAAGAAAAAAGCAGTTAAGTAAAGAAAAATGAGTGGCCATCATTACTTTAAGAAATGAAGGTCAGTCAGTCAGCCGAAAAATTGTGAAAATTTTGAAAGTAAGGGCTTTTTGACCATGAAGGAGAGTAAAGGGATGCTGCGCCAGATGACCTGGCCTCCACAGTCACCGGACTTGAACCCAATCAAGATGGTTTGGGGTGAGCTGGACCGCAGAGTGAAGGCAAAAGGGCCAACAAGTGCTAAGCATCTCTGGGAACTCCTTCAAGACTGTTGGAAGACCATTTCAGGGGACTACCTCTTATAGCTTATCAAGAGAATGCCAAGAGTGTGCAAAGCAGTAATCAAAGCAAAAGGTGGCTACTTTGAAGAACCTAGAATATGACATATTTTCAGTTGTTTCACACTTGTTTGTTATGTATATAATTCCACATGTGTTAATTCACAGTTTTGATGCCTGTCCACAGTCACCAGCTTATACAGAGCAGACCCGGGTGGGTAAGACTAATCGTGCACGTACTTCACAGTTTTGGTGCCAAGGAGACTGAGACCAAGCCTGTAGTCAGTTAGGCCACAAGTATCGTTAAAGGGGTTATCCAATACTATAAACTGCCCCCCATATGTCGAGCCCCTCACAGGGAATATACTTAACCCGCTACCTACGCCGCCCCTGGTCCCCACACCACTGCTGCTGCTTCTTCCCGTGCGCGGATGAAAACATCTGGTGTCGGGAGGAGCAGTCAAAGGCAGACTGGGATGAGCCTCCCTAGCATCAACTGCGATGCTAGGGAGGCTCCTCCTCCTCTCCACCTGCCATTGGCTGCTTTCCCCCGACACCGGATGTTTTTGTCCGTGAACGGGGAGAAGAAGCAGTGGCGGTGCGGGGACCAGGAGCGCGCGGGGACCAGGAGCGGCGCATGGAGTTTTGTCGGGCACTAAAGGTGACACAACTGATAGTTTTAACATTATAGTATTTAATGGTCAGTAAGAAGATTGTTAATAACTAACATTAAAAGTTACGTTTTATGGGAAAAATGACATATGACAAGGCATCTAGTAGTCTGATTGACTAATTGTAAATAATAATTCTATATAGAGTGCTGCTCCTAGTTACCTCTGTGTAGAGATGTCGCGAATATAAAATTTTCCATTCGCGAACGGCGAACGCGAATTCCCGCAAATGTTCGCGAACGGGCGAACCGCCATAGACTTCAATAGGCAGGCAAATTTTAATACCCAGAGGGACTCTTTCTGGCCACAATAGTGATGGAAAAGTTGTTTCAAGGGGACTAACACCTGGACTGTGGCATGCCGGAGGGGGATCCATGGCAAAACTCCCATGGAAAATTACGTAGTTGACGCAGAGTCGGGTTTTAATCCATAAAGGGCATAAATCACCTAACATTCCTAAATTGTTTGGAATAACGTGCTTTAAAACATCAGGTATGATGTTGTATCGATCAGGTAGTGTAAAGGTTACGCCCGCTTCACAGTGACAGACCAAACTATGACAGACCAAACTCCCCGTTTAACGCACCGCAAACAGTCCATTTGCACAACCGCAAACTCCCCATTTGCACAAGGTTGGATACCAAGCTAGCCATGTCCCATTCCTTGTCCTCACTGACGTCATTGAAGGTCTCTTCCTCCACCCAGCCACGTACAACACCAAGGGTCCCCGAAAGGTGACAACAAGCTCCCTGGGACGCCTGCTGTGGTTGGTCTTTCACCTCCTCAAAGCCACCTTCCTCCTCTGACTCCTCTTCTTCAGACTCCTCTCTCTGCGTTGCCGCAGGTCCAGCAATCGACGACTACAAGGCTGCTTCTGGTGGTAATGGTGACCACAACTCTTCCTCTTCATGCTCATCTATGGCCTGATCCAGCACTCTTCTCAGGGTAGGCTCCAGAAAAAACACATATGGGATGAGGTCGATGATGTTGCCTTGGGTTTGACTGACCAGGTTTGTCACCTCCGCAAAAGGACGCATGAGGCTACAGCCATTGTGCATGAGCGTTCAGTAATGCGGCCAAAAAATACCCAGCTCCGCAGAGGCTGTCCTCTTTTTTTTAAATTAAAAAAATCTGTTCTTACCAGTTTAATCTCTGTTTTGTCCCCTATCAGGGGCCGGTGTGGTGTATGGAATAGATTTTAGGAACTGGGAGATGGAAAAAGATGCTTGGTCGGTCCTCTTACTTCCAATTTGGGGCACTGCGCGTGCGCCGTGCGATGTACTGTGCTACCCGATATGAGTGGTATGTTAAGTAGCACTATTCCTATCAGTTTAATCCCTGTTACGTCCCCTATCAGGGGACGTGCATGGAATAGAGTTTAGACAACCGCAAAGAGTTGTCAATAGTTGACACACTCATGACATAAATTTTATTCGTCTATGCGTCAATCTTGGTGTAGTGATGATTGTGCCCGTGCGCACGTTTAGGAGATTGCAGTCGATGACGGTTTTTCAAAGCCTATGGTTGTGCTGAGGTAGTTCAGTGACAGTTAAGTGACCCAGAATGATTCTGCAGTGTGGGCCCATTGTTGGCCTAGTAGGCTTTAATGATCACCTTAGATGATCACAAAGAAAATTAATGTTTTTTCTATGCAAAATTATCCAGCCAATCGCTTTTGGTCTGTTCACAATGAAGCAACGACCTTATCTCATCTGGGGTGTGCCAACATTGCCATTGCCAACACACTCATAGAGGTGATCGCTTCATTGTGATATGCAAGCCCCTTCACCACAACAAGGTAACGTGAAGGGGAATTGACACATGTATGTGCCTTTTTTTTTGTTTTGTTTTTGCAGCCACAGTGCAGCACCAGAGGCCAAAAAAATTAGGCATGTACACATGCCTGAAAAATTAGGTATTGTTGCAGCCGGAAAAATGTATGTTTTCCAGGCAGAAAGTGCACTAAAACATTGCGGCTTGAACCCTAGTTGGTGGCGGAGAAGTCACGCAAGTCATCCGGAATGCAGAGATTAAATACAGCAGCATGTGCTCCATTTTATAGCCCAAGGCATCTCATCAGGCCTTTTTTAGTCAAATGCATCCCCCACTGTCAGTCCCTTGCCTCATTCATCTTCATCTTAATAAAGGTGAGGTAATCTAGACTTTTTTGACCTAGGCGACTTCTCTTCTCAGTGACAATACCTCCTGCTGTGCTGAAGGTCCTTTCTGACAGGACACTTGAAGCGGGGCAGGCCAGAAGTTCTATCGCAAATTGGGATAGCTCAGGCCACAGGTCAAGCCTGCACACCCAGTAGTCAAGGGGTTCATCGCTCCTCAGAGTGTCGATATCTGCAGTTAAGGCGAGGTAGTCTGCTGCCTGTCGGTCGAGTCGTTCTCTGAGGGTGGACCCCGAAGGGCTGTGGCGAAGCGTAGGACTTAAAAAGCTCTGCATGTCCTCCATCAGCAACACGTCTGTAAAGCGTCCTGTCCTTGCCGGCGTGGTTGTGGTAGGAGGAGGATTACTTTCACCTCTTCCCATGTTAGATTCCCGTTGTGCTGTGACATCACCCTTATACGCTGTGTAAAGCATACTTTTTAACTTGTTTTGGAATTGCTGCATCCTTTCCGACTTGCGGTAATTCGGTAACATTTCAGGCACTTTCTTCTTATACCGGGGGTCTAGTAGCGTGGCCACCCAGTACAGGTCGTTCTCCTTCAGCCTTTTTATACGAGGGTCCCTCAACAGGCATGACAGCATGAAACACCCCATTTGCACAAGGTTGGATGCCGAGCTACTCATGTCCCGTTCCTCGTCCTCACTGATCTCATCGAAGGTCTGTTCTTCCCCCCAGCCACGTACAACACCACGGGTACCAGATAGGTGACAACGAGCACCCTGGGATGCCTGCTGTGGTTGGTCTTCCACCTCCTCAAAGC
>NW_024400291.1:0-38603 GCF_905171765.1 Bufo bufo
GGGACGTTTCTTTGCACCCGCGTCACCGCTACGAGAAGTTTCCGACAACTCCCTTCTAAACTGATCACGGGTGCTGTTCCACCTTGTCTTTGCTATTTTTACTTTAATTTTTTTTTTATATATTTAGATTCTATTTTTGCAGTGAATTAGGGGGTGTCACATTTTAAAATGTCCCCTCTACTTTGCTTTAATTCTTATGGAACACCTAAAGGGTTTAATAAAGTTTGTAAAATCAGGGGAGGTGTAAAATCAGGGGTGTATTTTCTAAAATTTGGTGATTTATGGGTGGTTTCTACTATGTAGGCCCCACAAAGTGACTTCTTAACTGAACTGTCCTTAAAAAAGTGGGTTTTGGAAATTTTCGTAAAAACTTAAAAATTTGCTTTTAAACTTCGAAGCATTCTAACTTCCTAAAAAAATAAAATAACATTTACAAAATGATGCCAATATAAAGAAGACATATGGGGAATGTAAAGTAATAACTATTTTATGAAGTATCACTATCCGTTTTAAAAGCAGAGAAATTCTAATTTTGAAAATATTGGATTTTTTCTTATGCATAAAGGTAAAACATATCAACTCAAATTCACCACTAAGGCCTCATGCACACGACCGTTGTGTGCATCCGTGGCCGTTGTTCCGTTTTCCGTGATTTTCTTCAATGGGTCCGTTGAAAACTCGGAAAATGCACTGTTGTTCATCCGCGGCCGTGATCCGTGTTTCCTGTCCGTCAAAAAAATAAGACCTGTCCTATTTTTTTGACGGACAACGGTTCACGGACCCATTCAAGTCAATGGGTCCGTGAAAAAACACGGATGCACACAAGATTGGCATCCGCGTCAGTGATCCGTGGCAGTAGGCTACTGTCACACAGACGGATCGCAGAAAACTCAAATCCGACAGTATATTCTAACACAGAGGCGTTCCCATAGTGATGGGGACGCTTCAAGTTAGAATATACTAAGAACTGTGTACATGACTGCCCCCTGCTGCCTGGCAGCACCCGATCTCTTACAGGGGGCTGTGATCCGCACAATTAACCCCTCAGGTGCCGCACCTAGGGGTTTTCTGCAGACCCCCCTCCCCTGTATTTAACTCATTGGTGGCCAGTGCGGCCCCCCTCCCTCCCCTGTATTAAATTAATTGGTGGCCAGTGCGGCCTCCCCTCTCCCCCCCTCTAATTAAAATCACCCCCAGGTCTGTGCTATAAGCAATGCGCCGCACAGACCTTTCACTTACCAGTAGGAGGAGCGCCCGGCCGGTCACAGACATCCCAGGTAAGTATAATGCTTCTAATGCTAAGTAACCATGGCAGCCAGGACTGCAGTAGCGTCTTGGCTGCCATGGTAACCGATCGGAGCCCCAGCGATTAAACTGGGCTCCGATCGGAACTCTCCGCTGCCACCAATGATGGGGGAAGGTGATTTTAATTAGGGGGGGGGAGAGGGGAGGCCGCACTGGCCACCAATGATGCGGGGTGATTTTAATTAGGGAGGGGGGGGGGGAGAGGGGAGGCCGCACTGGCCACCAATGAATATAATACTGAGGAGGGAGGGAGGGGGGCCGCACTGGCCAATAAATGAGTTAAATACAGGGGAGGGGGGTCTGCCCCCTCCTGCATGGCAGCACCTGATCTCTTACAGGGGGCTATGATACGCACAAATAACCCCTCAGGTGCGGCACCTAAGGGGTTAATTGTGCTGATCACAGCCCCCTGTAAGAGATCGGGTGCTACCAGGCAGCAGGGGGCAGTCATGTACACAGTTCTTAGTATATTCTAACTTGAAGCATCCCCATCACTATGGGAACGCCTCTGTGTTAGAATATACTGTCGGATCTGAGTTTTGACGATCTAACTCAAATCCGATGGTATATTCTAACATAGAGGCGTTCCCATGGTGATGGGGACGCTTCAAGTTAAAATATACCATCGGATTGGAGAAAACTCTGATCCTATGGCATATTAACTCCTGCCTTTACATTGAAAGTCAATGGGGGACGGATCCGTTTGCAATTGCACCATATTGTGTCAACGTCAAACGAATCCGTCCCCATTGACTTGCATTGTAAGTCAGGACAGATCCGTTTGGCTCCGCACGGCCAGGCAAACACCAAAACGACTTTTTCTTCATGTCCGTGGATCCTCCAAAAATCAAGGAAGACCCACGGAAGAAAAAACGGACACGGATCACGGACCTACGGACCCTGTTTTTGCGGACCTTAAAAAAAAACGGTCGTGTGCATGAGGCCTAACATGAAGTATGGTGTCACGAGAAAACAATCTCAGAATGGCTTGGATAAGTAAAACCATTCCAAAATTAACACCAGATAAACTGACACATGTCAGATTTGAAAAATGGGAATCCAGCATTTGGTCCAAACTGGCTGTTGCTTGAAGGGTTTGATGCGATTGAATATTATACAAAGCAGCAAATAATTTACACACATAGCAGTGTCCACCTACTCTATAAATATATCACATTATGTAAAATAATTGCTAAATGGTATAAAAAAAAGGTAAAAAAAAAAGTAAATAAATTACATAAAAACATAGTGTACTCTAAAATGCTAGCAAAGAAAAATACAAAAGTAGCAAAAAAAGGCCTTAGGCTACATGTACATGACAGTAAAAAAAACGGACATGTGATGGATGTTTATTTAACGGCCATCACACATCCATTTTAAGGCCAATGGTAGTCTATGAGGTTATTTACCCGGCAGTTGTTTTGACGGCCAGTGAATAACGGATGTCAAAAAATAGAACATGTTCTATCTTGTCTGTTTTTCACTGACCAACTGCCGCCATACAATTGAATGGGTCCGTTTTTAATGCCCATTTCTCAGAAAGGCATCAGTGAAAAAAAAGTTTGTTAAAAATGGACAGTTTATCCGTTCTTAACAGACCTTAGGGCTCATTCACACGACCGTATGAATGGGTCCGCATCTGTTCCGCAATTTTGTGGAACGGGTGCGGACCCATTCATTTTCAAAGAAAGAGCATGTCTTATTCTTGTCCTAAATATTAATGATGTATCCTTAGGAATGTCTATCCTTGTGTAATTGGTAGCCGACAATCAGCTGAATGAAGGGACGCCATGTCTACCCTGGAGACAATGTATCATTTTCCCTAACAAGATGCATAATTAGAGTAGAATTGCATCTTGTTCCATTGTTAAGCTGTTTGTAGAGGAGAGTTTTTATTCTGGGAATAAACTGGATATAATATAAATGATAAATGCTAGAGAGACTTAGTAAATAGAAAATCATGGACCTTTAAAACTGCTGATAAACACAGGCCTGTCAGCCAGGCTGATGATGTTACAGGTACCCGTAATGTCATGTCACCTTTGACAGCCAGCCATGACACAGGTACCTCTGTAAAGTCATGTGACCTTTAGAATGTGGTGATGTCACAGATGCCTTTGTGATGTCATATAACAATTGATTCTAGCTTTCTGCAGCCTGACTTTCGGCCATATTTCTTCATCACTTGACGTGTGAAGGCGACTTTTACTTGCGCTCAGCAAATTTTGTTTTTGTTCAAAGACCAGAAAAGAGGGCCTGTAAGCCAAGCCGTTCCAAGTGTCATCATGGAACGCGCTGAAGGCGCACAGGACCTTCCTCAACCCAGTGACATCTATGGGCTGAACATGGAGGTTCCAAAGAATCTTCCCAAAAAAATAAAAAGGAAGAGAAAGAGGAGAGTTCAGCCGCCAAATAAGAGGAGGAGAATAGAAACATCAGAGAAGGCGAAAGATGCCGGCAAAGAAAAAATGATCAAGGCTTCGAAAAGACCTGGAAGCCCTACACAGGAGAGTATCCTAAAAAAGAGGAAGAGGGGAGAAAAGACAGGGGGAAAAGCTGAAGATGGACCCAGTACATCCTACAACACTGAGATGGAACAGCTGTCAGGTGAGTGCAGATCTAAGACACCTAGAGCCAATATCCCCCAATAACGTATCAATGGGTTTGCCCACTTATGAACATGATTAATGAGCATTTCATGCCCCATAAAACTCTTATCCTCTCATAACGTAATTGCTATTGGAGGCCAAATGCAGGAATATTAACTATAATGTCTCTTCTCTCTACCAGTGACAACCCCAGCAGAAACCCCCATCATTGTGACTGGACTGGAAAGCTTCACCTTCCATAAAATTCTTGGAGAGGGTGGTTTTGGTAAAGTAAGTATCAGGAGTTGTTGTAACTTTTTCCTTATGTGTAGTAATATGACTATAGCAAAATCAAGATTTCACGTCTTCTCATGGCAGGATGCGCCGTTCCTCAAGTTCTAATGTTCTGTCTCCTCTAGGTCATGCTGGCCACACATCCCGACTGCCAACAACAACTGGCAGTGAAGCTGGTGAAGAAGAGGGTCCTGCTTCAGAACTTTAGAAACAACGTTCTGATTGAGCGACAGGTCCTGGAGGTGACTGGGAAAAGTCCACTATTCACCCATGCTTATGCCACCTTCCAGACCAAGGTAAGAGTCTTATTCACTACTGGGTTTTGTGAGTAGGTCAGTTCTTTCCAACACCATCCTACTTTTGCCAACATTGTTGTACTTAAATGAGTTCCAAGACTTGCACTATGATGGTAGGTCAACCTGAACCTCTGGCTTCTTCTACTTGAGAAGCATAACATCTCCAAAGCAGGGTATATACACTGCTCAAAAAAATAAAGGGAACACTTAAACAACACAATGTAACTCCAAGTCAATCACACTTCTGTGAAATCAAACTGTCCACTTAGGAAGCAACACTGAGTGACAATCAATTTCACATGCTGTTGTGCAAATGGGATAGACAACAGGTGGAAATTATAGGCAATTAGCAAGACACCCCCAATAAAGGAGTGGTTCTGCAGGTGGTGACCACAGACCGCTTCTCAGTTCCTATGCTTCCTGGCTGATGTTTTGGTCACTTTTGAATGCTGGCGGTGCTTTCACTCTAGTGGTAGCATGAGACGGAGTCTACAACCCACACAAGTGGCTCAGGTAGTGCAGCTTATCCAGGATGGCACATCAATGCGAGCTGTGGCAAGAAGGTTTGCTGTGTCTGTCAGCGTAGTGTCCAGAGCATGGAGGCGCTACCAGGAGACAGGCCAGTACATCAGGAGACGTAGAGGAGGCTGTAGGAGGGCAACAACCCAGCAGCAGGACCGCTACCTCCGCCTTTGTGCAAGGAGGAACAGGAGGAGCACTGCCAGAGCCCTGCAAAATGACCTCCAGCAGGCCACAAATGTGCATGTGTCTGCTCAAACGGTCAGAAACAGACTCCATGAGGGTGATATGAGGGCCCGACGTCCACAGGTGGGGGTTGTGCTTACAGCCCAACACTGTACAGGACGTTTGGCATTTGCCAGAGAACACCAAGATTGGCAAATTCGCCACTGGCGCCCTGTGCTCTTCACAGATGAAAGCAGGTTCACACTGAGCACATGTGACAGACGTGACAGAGTCTGGAGACACTGTGGAGAACGTTCTGCTGCCTGCAACATCCTCCAGCATGACCGGTTTGGCATTGGGTCAGTAATGGTGTGGGGTGGCATTTCTTTGGAGGGCCGCACAGCCCTCCATGTGCTCGCCAGAGGTAGCCTGACTGCCATTAGATACCGAGATAAGATCCTCAGACCCCTTGTGAGACCATAT
The DNA here is from genome assembly GCF_905171765.1 of Bufo bufo. Classification (NCBI taxonomy): domain Eukaryota; kingdom Metazoa; phylum Chordata; class Amphibia; order Anura; family Bufonidae; genus Bufo; species Bufo bufo. The sequence goes on from NW_024400291.1 coordinate 5,651, forward strand.
GCTGGTGCGGTTGGCCCTGGGTTCCTCCTAATGCAAGACAATGCTAGACCTCATGTGGCTGGAGTGTGTCAGCAGTTCCTGCAAGACGAAGGCATTGATGCTATGGACTGGCCCGCCCATTCCCCAGACCTGAATCCAAGTGAGCACATCTGGGACATCATGTCTCGCTCTATCCACCAACGTCACGTTGCACCACAGACTGTCCAGGAGTTGGCAGATGCTTTAGTCCAGGTCTGTCAGGAGATCCCTCAGGAGACCGTCCGCCACCTCATCAGGAGCATGCACAGGCGTTGTAGGGAGGTCATACAGGCACGTGGAGGCCACACACACTACTGAGCCTCATTTTGACTTGTTTTAAGGACATTACATCAAAGTTGGATCAGTCTGTAGTGTGTTTTTCCACTTTAATTTTGGGTGTGACTCCAAATCCAGACCTCCATGGGTTGAAAAATTTGATTTCCGTTTTTTTATTTTTGTGTGATTTTGTTGTCAGCACTTTCAACTATGTAAAGAACAAAGTATTTCAGAAGAATATTTAATTAACTCAGATCTAGGATGTGTTATTTTTGTGTTCCCTTTATTTTTTTGAGCAGTGTATATGCACTCTAATATTACATAGTTAAGTTTTTTGAAACTTACATGATATGCTCTATCTTTATCACAGGACTATGCCTTCTTCATCATGGAGTTTCTCAGCGGAGGAGACCTAGGTGACCTCATACATGCCAAAGCCCCATTCACCATTCCAGTCACCAGGTAAAGAAGAACATAGATATCTTAGATAAAGACAATAGTAGTCAGGAACATCCATCTTTATATCATTTATTGGTCTCAATGTTGATGTTTTCTCTTTTTTTGTGATCAGATTTTTTGCAGCTGAGATCATCTGTGGGCTGCAGTTTCTCCATACCAGAGGCATCATACATAGAGACATAAAACCAGAAAACATCTTAATGGACAGCGCCGGTCACTTGAAGATTGCCGATTTCGGTCTTGCCGTGATGAACATCTTTGGGGAAAGGAAGATCTTACAATATGCTGGAACTCTTAGCTACATGGCACCCGAGGTGAGGAATCACCTATGTGCTTCTCATTGTGCATAGGGCTGGACATCTCCATGCCTTCTGCTGCTCTGGACAATGCTCTTATTTTTTTATTGTCAACCTGATATTTCTACAGATTCTTCTGGAGAAGCCCTACAACATGGCAGTGGACTGGTTCTCAGCTGGTGTGACGATATATCAGATGGCTACTGGCAAATATCCATTCTCTGCCAGTATATTTCCTGAAAAAATTCAGAAGTCACTGATCAACGATGTTCCCACCTACCCAAAACGACTCGACCCACAAGCCAGAGACTTCATAGAGAGGGTGAGTATAAAAATATATAGCAGTACAACAGCGGCTAAATATGACATTGAAAACTAGGGACTACATTGGAAAGTGTGATCTACAATTCTGAAATGTCTTCAATATATTTTTTTCCAGCTCTTAATCAAGTCACCAGAGAGTCGCCAGTTAGCGGTATGTAACATCAGGGAGCATCCATTTTTCATGGACATCGAGTGGACAGATATAGAGGAAGCAGCAGCTTGTCCACCATTCCAACCAGGACCAGTAAGTACAGGATCCAGGGAAAATGTGGGTAGTGGTAAAGTTCCATTGGGCCCTTTCTTGTTAAACACAGGATCTTGGATCTTCTCTCCCCAGCCACCAGTGATGACATCGAAAAAAATAAATGATGTCCTATCCTCCACCGAAGCCAATAAGCCACCAATGGCCGATAAAGATCAAAAGCTATTCTGTGGATTCACTTTTGCCAATGCCAGATGGCAGGTCATAAAGCCAATACAAGAACCTGTCATACGTCATCGCAGGTGGGTCATCGTAACTGAGAGGGAAATATGGGGATTATTGAAAGTTCCCTCCATTACCTGTAATTCTATCAGCAGAGTGTGGTGTGGAGTCCATTCACTGATGGAAGCTTATAGTCTGCTGATGGGTCTACAGGGTAAAAGTGCAGGTGGTTACCACTATTACAATGCTATTTTATCTCTTGGCAGAACATTTGGCAGAATTGTGAGAGAGATCGTCCACAGGATCTGGAGGAGGATAAACCACTGAAAGTGAGCAGCTCCACTATATATACAGATGTCCGCAATAGATCAGTGGGAGAAAACCATCATGTTATAGCAGAGCCTCTTGATGACATCACACTCACCAGGAAAATCCACCGAGAATTGCTGTCCTTGTATGAGCCTCAAATTCCAATCTCTGACCTCTATGTACTCTCCTGACGACTTATCGGTACTGTGATATAACAGTCCTGGTCCTTCAGTTTCATTTCCAACTGCCACTAGGAGTAACCTGAGGGTCATAACCTGCAGAGTAGCAGGAGCAGAGAAGCAGCAGGAAGTCGATGAAGATTCTTCCACGAATCAATGAATTGACCGCCAGCGCTTCTAGTCCACAAGCTGCCTCTTGTACCCAAGGGAAGGGTAGTCCTTACGCCATGGTTCCCTAGAGGTTTCCTCCACAGGGGGTTTTTCCTCTCCTGCGTGCCAACGGATAACAACATCAACAAGAAAATGGTAACTTGTTGGACTCTGCCCTCAGTGTTGATCACACCATCCACTAGTGGCATAGAGGGACCGAAGAGGACATTTACCACCAATAAACAATAAACAGTACCATTCACCATCATCTGGTAGTATCGTGATTATCTTATATCTAACGAATCCTTAGACTCTACAGTCATTGGTTTATCTTTAATGGAGAGCATACAAGTCTAATAAGACTTGTCTCGATACAGTGTCTCTATGTTAAAACATGTCCCTTCCAGAAAACTCCATTAATAATACTGGACAAAAAATAGTAGCTTTAAAAAAAGTATAGAAATATATGCCAGGCATATTAACCCCTTCACGCATTTGGACACAACCCTACGTCCAAATGGCATGTATGGCATATAACCCATATCCGTTCACTTATAAGTTATTAAAAAAGAAAAAAACTACACATAATTGGTATCGCTGCCTCCGTAACAACCTGATCTATAAAGGTATCAAGTTACTAATCATGCGTGGTGAACGCTGTAAAAATATTGTTAAAAACAATGATGGAATTGCTCTTTTTGTCACCTCACCTCCACAAAAAAAAAAATACAAGTGGGGGGCGTTGCCTGGACGCTGATGGCGCTGGCTGCTTAGTTGAGGAGCTCCGCTTCCAGCACTACAATCCAGCTTAATCTCAGCCTTTCCTGCTACCAAATTTATGAGAATCTCTCCTCCTGCATCCTGTCCACATATGGGGCGAGTCAAGAAGCGCCAGGCTCCGGCGAAACTCACAGAGTTCTTTCACAAAACTCTGCCGTTGAGCGTAAGCCCGAAGCTGCCCTCCACGCCATCTTGTGACGGCTCCTCCACTTCCTCGCCGAGCGAAGTTCGAGCCACATCCCGACAACTATCAGATAGCTGTTCCGGAGTATGCTGGACTCCCTATGATCTTCCATAAAAGAGGACTTCCACATCGTTCTCAGGGAAGTACAAGCTGAAATAACACAGCTGGGAGAGCGCACTTCGCATCTAGAAGGCAAGATGGCGGAACTTACCGCCTCACATAATCTGCCGATAGACGCTAACGCTGCCCTTGAGGAGGAGGTAGGCAAGCTACCATCTAAAGTTGCGGACATGGAGGACCGGAACAATGTCAGACTCTGGGGTGTGCCTGAGACTGTGGGCCCTGATCAGCTACTCTCACTGCTGCAAACCTTACTCAAAGAGGCCTTATCAAGTCTCTCAGAGATGGACCTTTCTATTGACCGCATTCACAGGATCCCCAAGCCGGCAAGCCTTGCTCCAGAGGTCCCTCATGATGTCCTGGCGAGGATACACTTCTACCAAGTCAAAGAAGCCTTTCTGAAAGCACTCCGGAAGGACCCGGAGCCCACCAGCTCCTTTGGCGGCATCTCAGTATTTCCGGATTTATCTGCGACAACCCTGGCCAAAAGGAAGGAGTTTGCCCCCTCACTAGATTCCTGCTGGACAATCAAGTCCGCTACCGGTGGGGCTTTCCGGTGATACTTATAGTTGCACATAATGGCACATTCCACATGTGCACAACGCCGTGGGCTGCAGAGCAGAAATTGTCGGCCTTGAGCCTTCTACCTGCTGGCACTCCGCCAGCAGGTGATCCTCTTCGCGAACGAGCAAAGATTCCAGTGGACTGGAACCCGACATGAGCAGGACTGCCCAATAGTATTTGGCACCCCCTTCTCTATGGGGCAAAAGCCCTTTCTACCACTATACCACTTTGAAGCACTGTAATCACTGCTTCTAATCTTTATATGTTAACTTTTGCGTTCTATGTTTTCTTAGTTTTTTCAACTCTGACGTTTTTGGAGGCTCTACCTCCGGTTAAAATGTGTGATGATGTCTACTCCCCATAAACGTCCCTATACCTTTGTCCGAACGGAGCAGGGTTAAGCTGGTATACTTACTATCTCGATGGGGGTTAAAATGTATTCGCTGAATGTTAGGGGATTGAACTCCCCATTTAAGAGGAAAATGTTATGGGCTGATGCTATGTCCTCACACTGTAATGTACTAATGGCTCAAGAAACCCATTTGCTGCTGAAAGATAATCATAGATGTACACATCCTGATTTCCCACATATCTTCTACTCTCCCGCGTTTAAGAAAAAGAAAGCAGGAGTTTTAATAGCGATAAAAAGGAATGTAGCGTTCACTTTGTCCTCTTTAACGACGGACAGCAAGGGCAGATATATTATAATAACGGGTCTATTAGATAACCTACCAATGACGATAGCCACCGTCTATGCACCTAACAGCAAACAAATATCCTTCTTCCGCCGTGTTTTCCACAAACTCTCACGGCTTGGTCTGATCATGCTCCCATAACTCTTGAGATCCAAACAGGTTTGCCAAGTCCCTCCCCTCCGCAGTGCAGACTGAATGCTTACTTGCTGAAACGGCTAGAAAGGGTTGAATATATAGACAAATCCATTGGTGAATTTATTGATATAAATGATAGTCCAGGGATCTCGGCATCTACCCTCTGGAACACACACAAGGCGTATATGAGAGGTATTCTACTCCTGCTTCTCGTTTGAAAAAACAATGGCTTAAGCTCCTCTCAGAGGCGCTAGAGTCACTTTCCAAAATTGACTCAGAATATAAACTGCACCCCAGCCCTTCACTCCAAAAACAACTATTTGATGCAAGGGCTAATCTTAGGACCATTCTGTTATACGACCATGAGCGCTCGCTTAGACGAATGAAGGCCACCTATTATAATATAGGCGACAAAGCGGGATCCCTACTCGCTAGAAGGGTAAAAACGCAAAAATGCAACAAGCAGAATTGCCCATCTGAAATCAGAGAATTCCCAACTCATTACCCATCCCCAAAAGAGTTCGTATACTTTTGCAGAATATTATGAAAACTTATATAACCTACGCAATAGTAGCTCCACTCCCCAACCCCAGTCTGAAGGCATAGCAGCTTTCTTAGATCGTTTATCTTTCCCCTGCCTGTCAGAGTCTGATCTAAACACCCTAAATGCCCCTATTGAAGCCCTAGAAATAGAACGGGCGATACGCTCAGCCAAATTACATTCTGCCCCTGGCCCAGACGGTTACATAAACAAATACTATAAAACTTTCTGGAATTCCCTGACCCCACTCCTGCAGAAGCTATTTAACACCTTCTTATGCACAGGCCACATCCCCCCTGAAATGTTAACCTCGACGATTCTCCTGGCAATTTTAGGCCCATATCCTTATTGAACACGGATATCAAACTTTTTTCAAAAACTTTAGCCTCTAGACTCTACAAAGTTCTTCCAACTTTGGTGGATATTGACCAGGTGGGGTTTGTGGCCGGCAGGCAATGCAGAGATGGGACCAGGCGCATCATAGATCTCCTGCATATGGCAGAGATTTCTATGTCCCCCACAGTGTTCCTGTCTCTAGATGCTGAGAAAGCATTTGATAGGGTGCACTGGGGGTACCTGGAAAGAGTACTCCAAAAATGTGGCTTCTCGGGACCTATCGTGAGAGGTATCATGGGATTATACTCGAGCCCTTCAGCCAGAGTATTGGCCTCGGGGTTCCTCTCCAGGACATTCCACATGACAAACGGTACCCGACAGGGGTGCCCCCTGTCTCCTTTAATTTTTTCACTGGTAATGGAACCCCTTGCAGAAGCCATCAGGTCAAAAAGTGCCATAGGGGGCATCCCTGTCGGTGTGCAACATCACAAGTTGACCTTATACGCTGATGATGTGATCTTAACCATGACTAATCCTGAAAAATCACTAGTAGCTGTGTGGGATGTCTTACAGAGGTTTTCTGAAATCTCATATTACAAAATTAATGTCTCAAAATCCAATATACTACCCCTGTTCATACCTGACTGTGTCCAAAACAACATCCGGAATAAGTTTCAGTTTAACTGGGAATTTGACCATATCACTTACCTAGGCATTATGCTAACTCCATCAACCCAACAACTGGTATCCACAAATCTTAAAGCTCTAAAGAATGATCTGCAAAAAGACTATGTGAACATGTCTGCTCACAATCTGTCCTGGATAGCTAAGATAAACCTAGTTAAAATGCTAACCTTACCAAAGATTTTGTATAAACTCCAGTGTATTCCAATGCGGGTGCCCATAAATACACTCAACCAAATCCAGAGGGAGATGCTTAGATTTATATGGGGCAACACCAAACATAGGATTTGTAAATTGGCTCTATATCCAGCCATACGTAGGGGTGGTTTGGGGGTGCCAGACGTGAAGACGTACTATTGGGCCTCATTACTCTCTCAGGCCAAGGAGTGGTGGTGTCCGTCCGGTCCGCAGAGATGGCTACAACTTGAGGAAGCATTAATTAAAGGATCTTCCCTTAGTAGTTACCTCGCTGCTCAATCTCTGGGCCAGCTTCACAGCAATTTACACACAGGGCCTATGGTGGCTACCTCTGCGGCCTGGAAACATATGTTATCTAGCCTCAAATTTTCACAATTCATGGATTGGAAACAATTTCCTTTAAAAACACTAGAATTCCTTATCCCAGGTTTGTCTCTTTCCCCTTGGTATACTAGGGGCATTGAACTCATAGGGAAACTCTTTGATGGCCAACATGTAGTACAATTTGAGTCTCTGCATAGTCAATACACCCTGCCTAACCACTATTTCTATCAGTATCTCCAGGTCCGGCACCTCCTGAGCTCACTCCCTCCTCTTACAAATGAGAGACCCTCACCCATGGTCATGGCAGCCGTTAAATTCTTCACCCTAGATCCTTCTACAAAAAAAGGGCTATCCATAATGTACCAACTCCTGACCTCAAATTATACTGAACACAAATTGCAATTTATGACCAGATGGGAGGAGGAACTTGACACTACGTTTCCACTGACAGCATGGCAAGACGCGTTGTTTTGGGCAGTCAAACCATCCAAATGCATTAACCATGCAGAACAAAACAGAAAAATTCAGTTAAGGTGGTACCTTACACCTGATAGGCTAGCACATGTATCAGCAGGTTACTCGCCCATTTGCTGGCGTGGTTGTGGCCAAAAAGGTACTCCTGCTCACATGTGGTGGTCCTGCCCTCTTATTATTCCCTTATGGTGACAAACACGTGATCTCATTGTCGAAGTTACTGATCTACCCATTGATTTAACCCCACAACTAGCTATACTGTGTATCGGGCTTAATGATGCTCCCTACGACCAGTAATGGGTGATTGCACACATACTTACGGATACGCGAAAGGTGATAGCTCGTCACTGGAAACAAAACGTTACTCCCCCTCTTCTAGAAGTTAGCCAGCTGGTAAACCAGCATATGCAACACAAAATTATCTACTCGCCTGACCTGCAATCTAGAACCAGGTCCCTTAATCAATGGATGCCATGGCTCTCAAGTATACACGCTGTACCTCTCCCTGATGCTTTACTATAACCGAAATGTTAAAGGGAGTCTTTCACCTACATAACATGTTTTAAACTGATGAATGATGATATAGCTCTGTGGGAGGCAGATCCATAACACTGATGGTACCCATGTTTAGTTTTTCAGAGCCTCCAAAGTACCTAAAATGAAATTTTAAAAATATGCAAATTACCTATCGCAAGTGCCCAGTGGCGGAGAGTGTGCTGCAAGTGCCCAGGGGCGGAGAGTGTGCTGCAAGTGCCCAGTGCTCCCCGCCTTACTTGCTCCTGACTCCTCCCCTCTATCGTCCGGCCACCCCTGTATCCTTGCCCGGTCATTTTCGTCTCCATTCATAATCCAGAGCCTGTGCGCTTTACCGCCTGGGAGCACTGGGCACTTGCAGCACACTCTCCGCCCCTGGGCACTTGCGATAGGTAATTTGCATATTTTTAAAACGTCATTTTAGGTACTTTGGAGGCTCTGAAAAACTAAACATGGGTACTATCAGTGTTATGGATCTGCCTCCCACAGAGCTATATCAACAGTTTAAAACATGTTATGTAGGTGACAGATTCCCTTTAAGGTATTTCTAGCTCCTTGGACTCCCTCCTCCCCCAATATGCGACATATGATCCTGGCTATTGTCACACACTGTCTATTGGTTAAGCCAACAACTTGGCTTATTGTTACCTTGTAATGTTATTGTTTCTATATATACAATTGCACTTCTTATGTACACATTGTAAATGTACTTATAGGTGGCTGCGTCCGCCTCATTTGTGCTATTCTTGTGCATAAAAAACCTTTTAATAAAATTCTATTTAAACATAAAATAAATAACAAGTGATCAAAAAGCCATAAGTACCGCAAAATGATACCAATAAAATACATTGGGGGTGTATCATACTTTGAGGGGGCAAGTACTTCGGGGTGCACTTGGTGTTGTAACATACTTTGGGGTGCACTTGGTGTTGTAACATACTTTGGGGTGCACTTGGTGTTGTAACATACTTTGGGGTGCACTTAGTGTTGTCACATACTTTGGACATGGTAACATTACAGGTCTACACATACCCATGTTCTTTCACTGGACCTTGCTTGCTTTCTCCCACTCCTCAGGATGCAGCTCCTTTGTTAGTTCCTCCCATGCCACATCTTTTCGGACACGGTCATGGTAAATTTCTGACCTGGTGTCCCATAATAGGGGCCATTCTTGTACAAGAATGATGAGCTTCTCAACATTGATGATGGCCATGATTCTCTTGCAGCCTCCTTTCTCTACTTCCTGGTCCTAGGTGCAGCCACATGTGACTGAAATGGGGTTTCCTAGAATGTTTTCAGTCCAGGGGTCCGCAAAAAACGGATGACATACGGATGCATTTCCGTGTGCTATCCGTTTTTCACGGACCCAATGACTTTCTATGGGGCCACGGACCGCAATTTGCAGGCAAGTATAGGACATGTTCTAAAATAAAAGGAACGGACACACGGAACGGACAGCACACGGATGACAATGAAAGGCATTCCGCAATTTTTGCGGACCCATAGAAATGAATGGGTCCGTGCATTGTCCGCAAAAATTGCGGAACGGACGCGGAACGGACACGGAAGAAAAACACGGTCGTGTAAATGCTCCCTAAGTGATGGAAATAACTGATAAAATAACAGAAGTGTGAACTCAGCCTTACAGGTCAATGTTAGCATCAGCTCTAATTTACCAGCGTGGACTTAACCATGCAGTGGCCCAAATAGTGGCTTCATGACAGTGGGGAGGGTGTCAGCAGTAAGGTTGTGTTCACATCGCTGTTCATTTTTCCATTCTTCTGATCCGTTAGAAGAACAGGCCAAAAAAGCGGATCCTGTAGTTTGAACTTCTGCCTTCAAACTGACAGTATTTGGTCAGTATTTGATCAGTATTGGTAAGGCAAAAATAGAAATGGGTCCAAAACAGAGATAACGCAATGGAAATATTTGCATGTCTTCTATGTTTTGGACCCACTCCTGCTTTCGCTTTAAAATCAAGATCAAATCCTGATTCAAAATTCTGACCGTGTGATAGAGGCCTCATGCTCAATTTGCATTAGTTTTGGCCATTTACATATGAAATCGGTTTTATTCAGATGGAAAAGATTTGGTCAGTTTTTTGTATCGGTATTTGATCAGTATTGGTAAGGCAAAAGCAGGAGTGGGCCCAAAATAGAGATAACATGTGATGGAAATATTTGCATGTCTTCTGTGTTTTTGACCTACTCCTGCTTTTGGCTTCCAAATCATGATCAAATCCTGATGCAAAATACCCACCGTGTGATAGAGGCCTTATAGATGCTGAAACGACAGTACTCATTTTTTTTGTTATATATATTTTTTTATATTTTTGATGGATCAGAAGAATAGAAAAATAAACGGTGATGTCAACACGGCCAAATAGGGACACTAGTAGCCCTGTAACAGACTGATGAGGGTGACAACAGCATGAAGAGTCACAATAGTGACCCAAGAACAGAGTGGGGAGGGGGTGGGGGGCAACAGCAGTGACATTAACAGCACAAGATAGTGGTAGATGGCAGTAGAGGCAGCAGACATTAGTGTGGCATGAGCGTGGTAAAACCATCAGAATAGTGGGCAGAAGTAACGGGCCATTTGTCAGAATGTTCTGGTGTGGCAGCATACTACACTCAGATCATTACTTCCAGAATGTTGTATCAGGCACCTAGAAATCCTGGTTGATCCACGTCTGATTCATCTTTATAAAGGTTAAACTCTCAACATTTTGTGGTGAAAGGCGAGTTCTCTTTAGGGTAAATATGCCACCTGCCACACATCTGCTCTGATGCCACACTACCAGCCAGGCAGGAAAGCTTTCCCAGAGCAAATTTGGCCAGTTGTGGACACAATTAAAGTTTGACTGCCCAGTTATCCAGGAGCTCTTGGATCTGGGGTGACAGGGTGCAGTCCAGGTATGCCAACACCTGCTGGTTCAGATTCTGCTCCATGTCCTGCTGCTGCTGGGTGGTTTCTTTAGTAGGCAGCTGAAGAACAGTGCTCCTTAGAGACTTAAGGCTTAAAGGGTTTCTGTCATGAGAAATAACGTTATGTAGCTGACTGACATTAGCGATGTGCTAATGTCAGCAGTACATAACAGTATGCTTTATAACTCCCTGCCTGCCGCCGTTCCCTCAAAATAAAGACTTTTATAATATGCTAATGAGCCTCTAGGTGCTTGTGGGGCATTGCTGCAGCACCTAGAGGCTCCGTCTTCTCACCTTTTGGCACGCCAATGTACAGTTGATTGACTTCCGAGTTCTCCTCAGTGTCCCGTAAATCCCGCGCCTGCGCAATCCCGTTTAGTATTCGACGCAGGCGCAGTGAGTGAAGGACGTGCTCCTGCTGCCGGCTTCCTCACTGCGCCTGCGCCGAAGGAAGGAAGCTGGCAGCAGGAACGCGTCCTTCACTCACTGCGCCTGCGTCGAATACTAAACGGGATTGCGCAGGCGCGGGATTTACGGGACACTGAGGAGAACTCGGACGTCAATCAACTGTACATGGGCATGCCAAAGGGTGAGAAGACGGAGCCTCTAGGTGCTGCAGCAATGCCCCACAAGCACCTAGAGGCTCATTAGCATATTATAAAAGTCTTTATTTTGAGGGAACGGCGGCAGGCAGGGAGTTATAAAGCATACTGTTATGTACTGCTGACATTAGCACATCGCTAATGTCAGTCAGCTACATAACGATTTTTCTCATGACAGAAACCCTTTAAGTTGCTGGTAGTCCTGCTTCTGCCCTCCCACCCCTCTCCAGCAGTCATGGCAGTGGAGTGTGAGCTCAGAGGGTCCCTGTGGTTAGACCTTCGTGAGGATGGGTGATGGCGCGCCTAAGCAGTGTCAAACTGACTACAAAGGATGTCTTGATAGTAGTTGAGTTTTTCATCCCTCTCAGAAGGTGTAAAAAAGGCCCCCATTTTGGACAGGTAGTGAGGGGCTAACATTGTGGAGAGCCAGTAGTCATTTCTCTTCCGAATGGTGATAATGCGTCTGTCACTAAGCAAGCAACTCAGCATGCAATCAGGCCATTTACTCAAGGGACTCTTCGTCGTCATCGCCCTCAAGCTCCTCATGCTCCTCTCCTGTAGCTTGAGCATATAAACCACCTAGTTCTGTATAGAATTCTGGGCATTTATGTCCTCCTCCTCGTTCTCCTCCTCCTGTGCCAGTTTAAACTCCACAGGGCTCAGGTGACCATGAGATGTAGGCGCCACATCTTCTGTCCCCTCGCCAGTCAGATTTATCAGCATCCCCTCCAGGATGTGAAGGAGTGGAATGACATCATTCTGTCACGGTGGTCAGTGGGGGAAACCCCCCACCATGCGGTGTCAAAGGGTAAAAGGGTATCAGCCTGGCCAAAAGGAGTAATAAGGGAGCAGGTCACCTCCTACAGCGTCCCTAATCCTCTCCCTGACTCCTCACCGTATGAGCGGACCCTGATGGTAGGACGGCTCATACTCTGGATTCCTAGAGACCCTGAGTTGCCCCGGTAATCCCTCACCATGGAGCCGGGAAGAGACAACCTGTTCATCCCAGTCATGGAGGAACAGGAGTCTCTATCTGAGGCCAGGCTGCAAGGAGAGGGGAACACATACAGCATATAGAGTTGGCAGGTAAGCGACGAATGCAACACACTTACCTGCCACAGGCACACAGACTGGAACCCGTGCACAAGTGCTGATGTCCACACACATTAAGGACACAGCACATACAAAAACCACACAGGTATCCAGGACACACATAGCTGCATATGGACAATTGGTCCCCCCTCCGGGGAACCAGAGACCCCCTTCCGGAGGATACAACGTAAGACAGGGGAATGTCTAGCAAACATGCTGGATACCGAACACCACCAGACATGTAACACCAAACTAGACATACAAACACCCTGAACATAACCCACTCCAAACAAATAAGGATAGGAAGGGAAGGAGACACCGGGATTACATTGATGACCACAAGGGTGGCCCTCACTGGACAGATGGCAAAAGCCAGGAACAGTGAACCACCAGCATACACCAAGGCTGGAGGAACACTGAGCTTCAGGCATCCAGCAGAGGCTAAATAGCCTAAGCAGCCACACCCACACACACATAAACCCAGTGTTCACAAAACACTAGGAAGGGAGTTAACCCTTCCAACACCAGACAGAGGAAGGAAGCCACTTAAAGGGGAAATGCACACACAAGCATACCAACCCACACGTTACCACCGGCAACAGCATGCGTGGCAACCATATCACGGCAATCACCCAGAAGGCCGAGACACTGCCACCGCATGCTCTCACAGCAACACAGTCACGGTGGACAGGATCTCTGATACACAGACAACCAAATACACAAGTGTCTAGGCTAGATGCTGGGGAAAGGTCACCTCCTAGCACATCCCTGACTTATCTCCCTATGCTGCTAAGCCCACATACAGACCTTGATGGTAGGAATGATGTGTCCTCGTGCCTGGACTGCAAACACCCTAGAATCCCTGAGATGGTGAAAGGGGAGAAGGGGCAGAAGACACACAAATAGCCTAGACCGCAAACAACACAAACAGAAACCAAACTTATCTGAGCTGGAACAGACAATCCTTCCTTCCTTGGATCCAAGGCCAGACTGAATTCTATAACCCGCACGGCCTTCTGGGATTGAAGGCAATTTAAGCCAATGACCCCACCCAGAGCACCTGAAGGAAGGCGGATCCAGCATGATTCCAAAACAAACAAAAGGTTAGACATGTGCTGCCAATCTGACAGACCTCCGCACACCGTCCGAGCAGGGCATGACAGTACCCCCCCTTCTACGGGTGACCTCCGGGCACCCCGGACCAACCTTATCCGGGTGGGCTCTGTGAAAAGCCCTAACCAATCAGCTGGCGTTGACCTCCAGTGCCGGAACCCACGTCCTCTCCTTGGGGCTGTATCCCCTCCAGTGTACCAGGTACTGAAGGGAACCCCGAAGAACTCTAGAGTCAAGAATCCTGGAGATCTCGAACTCTAAATTCCCATCGACCAGAACAGGAGGAGGGGGCAATGGCGATGGTTCCACTGGTCTCACATATTTTTTCAATAACGATCTATGGAACACATCATGGATCCTCCAAGTCTGCAGAAGATCCAGTCGAAACGCTACTGGATTGATCAGCGCAGATATTTTGTACGGGCCGATAAATCTTGGACCCAGTTTCCAAGATGGCACTCTCAATTTAATATTTTTAGTGGACAACCACACCAGATCACCCAAACACAGGTCCGGACCAGTCACACGTCTCCTGTCAGCCATTCGCTTATATCTCTCACCCATCGTCTCCAAATTCCCTTGTATCCTCCACCAGATAGAGGATAAGGTAGAAGAAAACCTTTTCTCCTCTGGCATCCCAGAGGAACTAGTCCCAGAAAAGGTACCAAACTGAGGATGAAAACCATATGCGCCAAAAAATGGCGACTTACCCGTGGATTCCTGTCTACGGTTATTCAAAGCAAACTCCGCTAAGGGCAGGAATGAGGACCAGTCCTTTTGATTCTCCGCCACAAAGCACCTCAAGTAGGTCTCCAGGTTCTGATTAGTACGCTCCGTCTGTTCATTCGACTGTGGATAGAAAGCCGAAGAGAACGAAAGTTGAATGCCAAGCCGAAAGCAGAACGCCCTCCAGAACCTGGAGACAAACTGTGTGCCCCTATCAGAAACCACATCCGAAGGAATACCATGCAATCTCACGATATTGTCAACAAAAATTTGCGCAAGAGTTTTGGCATTAGGCAGACTAGTTAACGATATAAAATGAGTCATCTTGCTAAAACGATCAACTACCACCAAAATTACTGTTTTCCCCGAGGAACTCGGCAGATCCGTAATAAAGTCCATGGACAAGTGCGTCCAAGGACGAGACGGAATAGATAAAAGAAGGAGTGAACCAGCCGGTCGAGTATGAGCAACCTTAGATCGTGCACAGGTCTCACAAGCTGCCACGTAATCATCAATGCTCCTACGTAACCCGGGCCACCAGAACCTCCGGGACACAAGGCCACAGGTGGACTTACCACCAGGATGTCCGGCAAGGACAGTATCGTGATGTTCCTTGAAAACCTTGTATCGCAGTTCTTCAGGAACAAACAACATCACTGGGGGACAGGAACCAGGAGCCCCCTCCTGGGCTCCCAACACCTGCATCTCCAATTCGGGATACAGAGCGGAAACCACAACCCCATCAGCCAAAATCGGAGCAGGATCTCTGAATCACCTCCCCCAGGAAAACTGCGAGACAACGCATCTGCCTTGATGTTTTTGACCCCCGGAAGAAAAGTAACAATAAAATTGAACCTGGTAAAAAACAGTGACCATCTGGCCTGTCTAGGGTTCAGACGCTTGGCAGATTGCAGGTAAGCAAAATTCTTATGATCCGTATAAACAGTAACGGGGTGAGAAGCTCCCTCCAACCAGTGACGCCATTCCTTAAAGGCCAACTTTATAGCCAGCAACTCTCTATCTCCCACATCATAGTTCCTCTCGGCGACCGAGAGCTTCTTGGAAAAGAAAGCACACGGGACCCATTTGCCAGGAGAAGAACCCTGCGACAGCACCGCTCCCACCCCCACTTCTGATGCATCCACCTCCACCACGAATGGTTGAGACACATCGGGCTGCACCAGAATGGGAGCAGACGCAAAACACTCCTTAATAGTCGAAAAGGCCTGCAATGCCTCCTCCAACCAAACAGAGACGTCAGTGCCCTTCTTTGTCATATCAGTCAGAGGTTTAACAATGGTGGAATAGTTTAGAATAAATTTTCTATAATAGTTAGTAAACCCCAAAAACCGCATCAAAGCTTTCTGATTCTCTCATCGGTCCCATTCCAGAACCGCCCGGAGCTTTTCGGGGTCCATACGAAAACCAGAGTCGGAAAGTAGATATCCCAAAAACGGAAGCTCCTGCACAGAAAACACACATTTTTCCAATTTGGCATATAACTTATTCTCCTGAAGGATCGTCAAAACCTGTCTCACATGATCCTGATGGGTCTTCAGATCAGGATAGTAAATTAAAATGTCATCTAAGTAAACTACCACGAACCTCCCCACCAAGTGATGAAAAATGTCATTGACGAATCGCTGAAATACCGCTGGCGCGTTTGTCAACCCAAAAGGCATAACCAGATTCTCAAAATGACCCTCGTGCGTATTGAAGGCCGTCTTCCACTCATCCCCTTCCTTGATTCTGATGAGATTGCAGGCCCCTCTCAAATCCAACTTGGAGAACACCCTGGCACCAACAATCTGATCAAAAAGGTCGGAGATCAAAGGAAGGGGATACGGATCCCGGACCGTAATACGGTTCAATTCCCGAAAATCCAAACACGGTCTCAGTAATCCATCCTTTTTCTTGACAAAGAAAAAACCTACTGCCACCGGAGACTTAGATGGCCTAATATGACCTTTTGACAAACTCTCGGCGATATACTTTCGCATGACCTCTCTTTCAGGTTGGGAAAGATTGTAAAGGCGAGACTTTGGCAACTTAGCTCCTGGATGAGATTAACTGGACAATCATAGTCATGATGAGGGGGCAATTCCTGGGTCCCACCCTCCGAAAAGACATCCGCAAAGTCTGAGAGATATTGAGGTAGAACCGCAGTGGACACCCCAGAGATAGATGTGCCAAGACAATTCTCCGAACAAAATTCTCCCCAACCAATAATTTGTCTTGCTTGCCATTCAATAATTGGATTATGTTTTTGTCAACCACGGTAAACCTAGGACTATAGGAGCAGGCAAATCCCTCATGACAAAACAAGATATAAACTCTACATGTGAATCACCCACCCTCAACTGAATACCATGTGCAATATGAGTGAGACTCCTTTGAGAAAGAGGTGAAGAATCTATTGCAAACACCGGAATCTCCCTTTCTAAAGTGCACGTACTTAGACCCAGATTTTGAAGAAAAAGAAAGACAATAAGGTTTAACCCAGCACCACAGTCAATGAATACCTCAACAGAAAAATGTCTTGAGTCTAGCGCCACCATAGCTGGAAGGAGAAAACGAGAATTACAGGGAGCTTGCATACCTGCTTGTTCCACTACTCCATTCACGCTACCAAGAGTCAGGACGTTTTTTTTTTCTTTCATATCATCATGAGGTTTAACAAAAGAACAAGCAAAAACAAAATGGTCACTTTTTCCACAGTAGTAACATAATTTATGTAATCTCCTAAAGTTTTTCCTACCAGAACGAAAAGATATCTGATCCAACTGCACGGGTTCCTCCCCTACCTCCGAGCTATAAGTAATATCACCCTGGGCAGCAGGTGAGACGAAACCACACGCAGAAGGGATCCCTTGCACGGAGGGACCCTTACACCTCTCTCTGATACGTCTATCCAACCGTATAGCCAAAGACATAGCATTCTCTAGAGTATCCGGGTACTCATGAAAAGCCAGGTCATCTTTCAACCTCTCAGATAACCCCTGACAAAACTGACTACGTAACCCAGGGTCGTTCCACCCTGACTCAGTAGCCCATCTCCTAAACTCTACGCAGTAAACCTCTGCAGTAATGTTCACCCTGTAATAAGTTACGCAATTTAGATTCTGCCATCGAGACCCGATCTGGGTCATCGTAAATCAATCCCAGGGCTTTGAAAAATTCCTCCACCGACCGGAGGGCCAGAGAACCGGGTGGCAGAGAAAAAGTCCAGGATTGCGCGTCCCCTTTAAGCAGAGACATAATGATACCAACCCTCTGACTTCATCACCTGACGAAAATGGACGCAGTCGAAAATACAATTTGCATGACTCTTTAAAGCTGATAAAATCATCCACACCCCCTGTAAATTTCTCGGGAAGAGCAACTTTAGGCTCCCCACCAATTTGACCTGCACCTGATGCCAGAACACTCTGACACTGTGTGACCGAACTACGCAGATCCGCAACATCTAGGATAATCCCTGCATGCGGTCAACCAGTGCATCAATTGACGCCATAACAAAACCGCTGAGTAATGGCAATCACAGTATGGTGGGTTATAATGTCACGGCGGACAGGATTTCAGATACACAGACAACCAAATACACAAGTGTCTAGGCTAGATGCTGGGGAAAGGTCACCTCCTAGCAAATCCCTGACTTCTCTCCCTATGCTGCTAAGCCCACATACAGACCTTGATGGTAGGAATGATGTGTCCTCGTGCCTGGACTGCAAACATCCTAGAATCCCTGAGAGGGTGAAAGGGGAGAAGGGGCAGAAGACCACAAATAGCCTAGACCGCAAACAACACAAACAGAAACCAAACTTATCTGAGTTGGAACAGACAATCCTTCCTTCCTTGGATCGAAGGCCAGACTGAATTCTATAACCCGCACGGCCCTCTGGGATTGAAGGCAATTTAAGCCAATGACCCCACCCAGAGCACCTGAAGGAAGGCGGATCCAGCAGGATTTCAAAACAAACAAAAGGTTAGATACGTGCTGCCAATCTGACAGACCTCCGCACACCATCCGAGCAGGGCATGACAAACACGTTGCAGTGGGAAACTGCAAGTGTGGCAACAGTGTCACAGCGCAAACCAAAGGCCGTGACACATTTATCCCGTAGTCCTTGTGACTGAAAATAAAGTGGCCTTGAGCAAATGGCAGGTGTCACGCATGAGCTACCACTGTCTAACGTCAAAGTTACACTGGGAGTAGTCCCTGTCTTTCTGCATCATCAAGAAATCGGTCACTGGTTACCTCTGCTCATACAGTCAGTCCAACATGTGGACAGGGGAGTTCCAATGTGTGGAAACGTATATGACGCAATGTAGGGGAACACAATTCTGCCTTTGCAGCTCAAGGAGGGTGTGTTTTGCACGGTAAGAGTGGCTGAAGTGTATGTACAGTTGTCTCAACATTTTCAAGACATCATGTAGTTGGGTAGAAGACTTCAGGAACCAGGTGACAACCAGACTGAAGATGTGCGCCATGCAGGGTGCATGGGTCAGTCCTCCCTGACACAGGGCAGACAGAAATGTTCATGCCCGTAATCGGTGATCATGGTTCCTATATACAGTTGGTGAGGAGACAGCCAGGATTCCATTTCTTTGTTGATGACAACTTGGAGTAGTTTCCTCTCTGGTGTGACTTTGTTCGTCCAGGCTGGCATAAACTGTACCAGACAACCAAAAGGCTCAATGACTGGCCCACCTTCTGCTCAACATACGTGTACAGGGCTGGTACAGCATTTTTAGAGAAGTAATGATGGCTTTGGACTCTCCACCTTGGGTGAGTCCACAATATAGAAAGGGAGGGACTGTAGTACCAGTAAATTGGCCAGGTGCATGTTCAGCTTTTGCGCCGTTGGATGAGTGCACGCATACTCTTGTCTCTCTGCCATTGCCTCGGTGATCTATTGCTGGCGAAACTCGTGACGAGGAGTAGAAAGAGGAGCATAAGGAGCAATAGACGAAGGGAAGAAACAACAGCTTCATTCTGCTGAGGTTGAGGAGCCCTGACTGCTGGAGAAGGCATGCTGGCTGCTGAAAGATGCAGCAGTTGCTGCATCAGGCAGTACCACTACATTAAAGAGGACCTTTCACCTGGAAAAACATTGTGAACTAAGTATCCTGACATATACAGCGGCGCCCAGGGATCTCACTGCACTTACTATTATCCCTGGGCGCCGCTCCGTTCTCCCGTTATGTCCTCCGGTATCTTCGCTCAGTAAGTTATAATTATAGTAGGCAGTGTTTGCCCTTGTTCTGTGGGTGTCTCCTTCTCCTAGGCTGTAGCGCTGGACAATCGCAGCGCACAGCCTGGGAGTTTTTTTTGCAAACAATAATACTATGACTGTGCTTCACCTTCTGCCCACATATCCTGCATACTGCCATGCTAACGTCCTCCAGCGACTTGATAATAAATTTCCATACTACCGAGTATGGCATTTTACCCCCACCACTCCGTGCTGACTTTCTGCCGCTGCCTTTATGCACCGCTAGTTGTTTCCTGACAGGTAGGCTCTGAGGAGCAGACAGTCTACCCCGGTCGTGTTGGGCTCCAGACCTTCCACTGCTTCCACCCTGCTATTGTCTCATGGACCCGCTGCCACCCTCACCTGCTGATGATGAAGCCCCCTCTTCCCCCGGCTCCTACATGTGATCGGCTCCCACATCATCCACTACTGTCTGTTCTTCACTTATGTCACCCTCACCAGTCTCATGGCCACGTCCCTGACTGCTCGTAAACGTGTTCCCACCCGACTGTCATCATTGCTAGTTGCGTGCATAAGGGAGGACGCAGCGGACCTCTCCTCGAAGTCTGTGCTTGCCAGTAGCTGCTGACTGTCGTCACTAAGTGCGTCCTAGCTGAAACACAGAGCAGAGTTTGCAGCATGCATTATTTCCCGAGCAGTAGAAGCAGCAAAAGAAAGAGGCAATTGCAGCATAGTGAGAGGCACACAGGTTGTTCCTGGGCCATGCCCAACTAAGTGTGGTGTCAAAAGAACCCACCAATTCCTGGTTGTGTATCTATTTGTCACCTGAGATCATGTTGAAGAGCGAGTCAAACCATTCCAGTACAGCTGGATTGTTGGTCAAAACACGACCTGAGGATGACAGTGGAGGCTTTTGCCTGTTGCTCTGCTGCTGCTACCACCACCCCTTCTTCTGCTGCTATTTGTGCCGGCTACAGCAAAATTTTGCAACTTCCTGATCCTTTTAAGGGGCCAGGCAACTGTCTGTTGGCCATAGTGTACAGTAACTGAATCAGTAATGTAACAGAATAAGTATAAATGGCGCAGCAGATGATCTAGGTTAACGTGCCAATATATTAGACCGCCTGTTGACAATAAGTCTGATGCACAGTAAGTCTATGTTTAGCAGAACAGATTATGTATAAAATGGCCCAGCAGATGATGTAGGTAAACGCGGCGGTATATTAGACCGCCTGTTGAGACTGAGTCTGATGCACACTAAGTCTATGTATAATTGAACAGATTAATTATTAAAAGCACAGTAGGTAAAATGGGTAAATGGGCCTATATATTTGACCGCCTGTTGACAATGAGTCTGATGAACAATAAGTATTTGTATAACAGAACAGATTAAGTATAAATGGATAAGCAGATGATCTAGGTAAACGCACCTATATAATAGACCGCCTGTTGATACTGAGTCTGATGCACAATAAGTCAATGTATGACAGAACAGACCTAAAATGAACAGATTTAGCAGATGAACAGAGCGTATTACAGTGAGCCTGCACTTGTTAACCACTGTCCCTAGCACTTGGCATGTCCTGTCCCTATGTTCAGCTCACAGTTAAAATGCAGAGACTGGGCAGGATGAGTCTTTTATAGGGCTGTGACATATAGAGAATGGCTGTTTGGCTGGCTGCAACGGCAGGTCATATTGTCATATGGGTCATATCGTGTTCCCGGGCTTCTTACTTTTACTTTGTAACACATGTAACTGCCCATTTTAGGGGGAAAAAATTACTTGTTACCTCGTAGCGCAAGGAATTTCGGATTCGTGGTAAATATTTATTTTTTTCCTGAAATTCAGATCTTTTCACTTCGTTTCACTCAACACTAGTATTGAGTGCAGATTGATGGTAAAAACTTGATTTTTTTTAAAAATTACAATTCAGTCTCCTTCTCTTGAATAGGCGTGAGTTGGCAATGCTAGAAATAACGTATGAACATGAGTACCAAACAAGATTGGACACAAGTAAACCAAGGCTATCACTGAACAAACAAACCCCTAAAAATTTACTTTTATTGACACATAAATAAAATGAAGAAACCCCAAGCTTATATCTGATAAAGGCAGGTATGATGACCTACATCCCGATGTGTGTACTGAAGATACAATATCAGTACATTAACCACCTCAGCCCCCAGTGCTTAAACACCCTGAAAGACCAGGCCACTTTTACACTTCTGACCTACACTACTTTCACCGTTTATTGCTCGGTCATGCAACTTACCACCCAAATGAATTTTACCTCCTTTTCTTCTCACTAATAGAGCTTTCATTTGGTGGTATTTCTTTGCTGCTGACATTTTTACTTTTTTTGTTATTAATCGAAATTTAAAACGATATTTTTTTTGCAAAAAAATGACATTTTTTCACTTTCAGGTGTAAAAT
The DNA here is from genome assembly GCF_905171765.1 of Bufo bufo. Classification (NCBI taxonomy): domain Eukaryota; kingdom Metazoa; phylum Chordata; class Amphibia; order Anura; family Bufonidae; genus Bufo; species Bufo bufo. The sequence goes on from NW_024400291.1 coordinate 27,765, forward strand.
TTGGAAAAAAAATGACATCCATATAGAAATTTTGCTCTAAATTTATAGTTCTACATGTCTTTGATAAAAATAAAATGTTTGGGTAAAAAAAAAATGGTTTGGGTAAAAGTTATAGCGTTTACAAACTATGGTACAAAATGTGAATTTCCGCTTTTTGAAGCAGCTCTGACTTTCTGAGCACCTGTCATGTTTCCTGAGGTTCTACAATGCCCAGACAGTACAAACACCCCACAAATGACCCCATTTCTGAAAGTAGACACCCTAAGGTATTCACTGATGGGCATAGTGAGTTCATAGAACTTTTTATTTTTTGTCACAAGTTAGCGGAAAATGATGATTTTTTTTTTTTTTCTTACAAAGTCTCATATTCCACTAACTTGTGACAAAAAATAAAAAGTTCTATGAACTCACTATGCCCATCAGCGAATACCTTGGGGTCTCTTCTTTCCAAAATGGGGTCACTTGTGGGGTAGTATACTGCCCTGGCATTCTAGGGGCCCAATGTGTGGTAAGGAGTTTGAAATCAAATTCTGTAAAAATTGACCTGTGAAATCGAAAGGTTGCTCTTTGGAATATGGGCCCCCTTTGCCCACCTAGGCTGCAAAAAGTGTCACACATCTGGTACTCTCCGTACTCAGGAGAAGGTGGGGAATGTGTTTTGGGGTGTCATTTTATATATACCCATGCTGGGTGAGAGAAATATCTTGGCAAAAGACAACTTTTCCCATTTTTTTATACAAAGTTGTCATTTTGACCAAGATATTTATCTCACCCTGCATGGGTATATGTAAAAGACACCCCAAAACACATTTCCTCAACTTCTCCTGAGTACGGGGATACCAGATGTGTGACACTTTTTTGCAGCCTAGGTGGGCAAAGGGGCCCCATATTGCAAAGAGCACCTTTCGGATTTCACAGGTCATTTTTTACAGAAATTTGATTTCAAACTCCTTACCACACATTTGGGCCCCCTAGAATGCCAGGGCAGTATAACTACCCACAAGTGACCCCATTTTGGAAAGAAGACCACCCCAAGGTATTCCGTGAGGGGCATGGCGAGTGCCTAGAATTTTTTTATTTTTTGTCACAAGTTAGTGGAAAATGATGATTTTATTTTTTATTTTTTTTTTCATACAAAGTCTCATATTCCAAAACTTGTGACAAAAAATAAAAACTTCCATGAACTCACTATGCCCATCAACGAATACCTTGGGGTCTCTTCTTTCCAAAATGGGGGTCACTTGTGGGGTAGTTATACTGCCTGGCATTCTAGGGCCCAAATGTGTGGTAAGGAGTTTGAAATCAAATTCTGTAAAAAATTACCTGTGAAATCCAAAAGGTGCTCTTTGGAATATGGGCCCCCTTTGCCCACCTAGGCTGCAAAAAAAGTGTCACACATCTGGTATCCCCGTACTCAGGAGAAGTTGAGGAATGTGTTTTGGGTGTCTTTTTACATATACCCATGCTGGGTGAGATAAATATCTTGGTCAAATGCCAACTTTGTATAAAAAAAATGGGGAAAAAGTTGTCTTTTGCCAAGATATTTCTCTCACCCAGCATAGGTATATATAAAATGACACCCCAAAACACATTCCCCACCTTCTCTGAGTACGGAGGATACCAGATGTGTGACACTTTTTTTGCAGCCTAGGTGGGCAAAGGGGCCTATATTGCAAAGAGCACCTTTCGGATTTCACAGGTCATTTTTACAGAATTTGATTTCAAACTCCTTACCAACATTTGGGCCCCTAGAATGCCAGGGCAGTATAACTACCCCACAAGTGACCCCATTTTGGAAAGAAGAGACCCCAAGGTATTCGCTGATGGGCATAGTGAGTTCATAGAACTTTTTATTTTTTTGTCACAAGTTAGTGGAAAATGATGATTTTTTTTTTTTTTTTTTTTCATACAAAGTCTCATATTCCACTAACTTGTGACAAAAAATAAAAACTTCCATGAACTCACTATGCCATCAGCGAATTACCTTGGGGTCTCTTCTTTCCAAAATGGGGTCACTTGTGGGGTAGTTATACTGCCCTGGCATTATAGGGGCCCCAAATGTGTGGTAAGGAGTTTGAAATCAAATTCTGTAAAAAATGACCTGTGAAATCCGAAAGGTGCTCCTTTGGAATGTGGGCCCCTTTGCCCACCTAGGCTGCAAAAAAGTGTCACACATCTGGTATCCCCGTACTCAGGAGAAGTTGAGGAATGTGTTTTGGGGTGTCTTTTTACATATACCCATGCTGGGTGAGATAAATATCTTGGTCAAATGCCAACTTTGTATAAAAAAATGGGAAAAGTTGTCTTTTGCCAAGATATTTCTCTCACCCAGCATAGGTATATATAAATGACACCCCAAAACACATTCCCCACCTTCTCCTGAGTACGGAGATACCAGATGTGTGACACTTTTTTGCAGCCTAGGTGGGCAAAGGGGCCATATTGCAAAGAGCACCTTTCGGATTTCACAGGTCATTTTTTACAGAATTTGATTTCAAACTCCTTACCACACATTTGGGCCCCTAGAATGCCAGGGCAGTATAACTACCCCACAAGTGACCCCATTTTGGAAAGAAGAGACCCCAAGGTATTCGCCGATGGGCATAGTGAGTTCATAGAACTTTTTATTTTTTGTCACAAGTTAGTGGAAAATGATGATTTTTTTTTTTTTTTTTTTTTTCATACAAAGTCTCATATTCCACTAACTTGTGACAAAAAATAAACGTCCATGAACTCACTATGCCAATCAGCCGAATACCTTGGGGTCTCTTCTTTCCAAAATGGGGTCACTTGTGGGGGTTACGTTATACTGCCCTGGCATTATAGGGGCCCAAATGTGTGGTAAGGAGTTGAAATCAAATTCTGTAAAAAAGGTCCCTGTGAAATCCGAAAGGTGCTCTTTGGAATGTGGGGCCCCTTTGCCCACCTAGGCTGCAAAAAAGTGTCACACATCTGGTATCCCCGTACTCAGGAGAAGTGAGGAATGTGTTTTGGGGTGTCTTTTTACATATACCCATGCTGGGTGAGATAAATATCTTGGTCAAATGACAACTTTGTATAAAAAAATGGGAAAAGTTGTCTTTTGCCAGATATTTCTCTACACCCAGCTATGGGTATATATAAAATGAACCCAAAACACATTCCCCACCTTCTCCTGAGTACGGAGATACCAGATGTCTGTGACACTTTTTTGCAGCCTAGGTGGGCAAAGGGGCCCATATTCCATAAGAGCACCTTTCGGATTTCACAGGTCATTTTTTACAAGAATTTGATTTCAAACTCCTTACCACACATTTGGGCCCCTAGAATTCCAGGGCAGTATAACTACCCCACTAGTGACCCCATTTTGAAAGAGAGACCCCAAGGTATTCGCTGATGGGCATAGTGAGTTCATGGATTTTTTTTTTTTTGTCACAAGGTTAGTGGAATAGGAGACTTTGTATGAAAAAAAAAAAAAAAAAAAAAATCATCATTTTCCACTAACTTGTGACAAAAAATAAAAATTTCTAGGAACTTTGCCATGCCCCTCACGGAATACCTTGGGGTGTCTTCTTTCCAAAATGGGGTCACTTGTGGGGTAGTAATACTGCCCTGGCATTTTCCAGGGGCCCTATTGTCTGGTAAGTAGGTAAATGTCCTGTGAAATCCGAAAGGTGCTCATTGGATGTGGGCCCCATTGCTCCACCTAGGCCTGCAAAAAGGTGTCACACATTGGTATCTCCGTACTCAGGAGAAGGTGAGGGAATGTGTTTTGGGGTGTCATTTTACATATACCCATGCTGGTGAGAGAAATATCTTGGCAAAAGACAACTTTTCCCATTTTTTTATACAAAGTTGGCATTTGACCAAATTTTATCTCACCCAGCATGGGTATAATGTAAAATGACACCCCAAAACATATTCCCCAACTTCTGCTGAACTACGGAGATACCACTATGTGTGACACTTTTTTGCAGCCTAGGTGGGCAAAGGTGCCCAAATTCCTTTTAGGAGGGCATTTTTAGACATTTGGATAACCAGACTTCTTCTCACGCTTTGGGGCCCCTAAAATGCCAGGGCAGTATAAATACCCCACATGAGACCCCATTTTGGAAAGAAGACACCCCAAGGTATTCAATGAGGGCATGGAGAGTTCATTGAAAAAAAAAAAATTTGGCACAAGTTAGCGGAAATTGATTTTTTTGTTTTTGTTCTCACAAAGTCTCCTCTTCCGCTAACTTGGGACAAAACTTTTCAATCTTTCATGGACTCAATATGCCCCTTAGCGAATACCTTGGGGTGTCTTCTTTCCAAATTGGTGTTATTGTGGGGTGTTTGTACTGCCCTGGCATTTGAGGGTCTCCGCAATCATTACAGTATGCCCAGCATTAGGAGTTTCTGCTATTCTCCTTATATTGAGCATACGGGTAATGAGTTTTTTTTTTTCCGTTTCAGCCTCTGGGCTGAAAGAAAAAAAAGAACGGCACAGATTTCTTCATTCGCATCGATCAATGTGGATGAAAAAATCTCTGCCAAAAAAAAAAAAGGATGGGGAAAGGCGTCTGCCTGGGACATAGGAGCTCGGCCCCAACAATCCATACCCTCTTCAGCGTCGTCATGCCCTGCAAACCAAAGTCTCCATTCACATCAATCGATGTGGATGAATATATCTTTGCCGGGATTTTTTTTTTTATATATACTATGTGTTTGCCAAAGTATTGATCACCGCCACCTCCTCAGCTCATATGCCTCGGCAAACATATCTTTTACTGCAGAGGAGAAATCTCGTCTTGCAGCGCCGCATACCCCGACCTGCCTGTAATCTGACAGCAGCGCAATGCTTCTGTCCGAATGCACATCAGTGCTGCAGCTGGTCGATCGGTTGGTCCACCTGGAAGGTAAAAAAAACAAAACAAAAAAGAAAAAACCAGGCCGCAAAGCAATAACTTTATTAACTTTAGAACAGAACATATTAACTTTTTAAAACTTTTTTAACTTTTTTACTTACCGGTAATTTTTTTTTTGTTTAGTTTTTTTTACCTTTATAGAACAAACCTCTCCTTCCCCATGGGACAATGTGCAAAGCGCAAATCGCCCAAAGATGTTGCGAAGTACGTTATGCACTTTATCCCAGGTGAAAGGAGAGGTTTGCAGCAGCTGAGAGTAAAAGGGCCCTAATAGCCCTGTGTGCCTGTCCTGTGAGATGCAATCCCTATGCTAGGTGTACCTGTGTGTGGTACTTCCGGAAACACTCTCCATAGCATAGGGCAGGGTGGTCCGGACAGTCAGGACAGAAATAGCGGGTGTCACGCCTTATTCCACTCCTGCTACAGACACAACATCTTTTTCGGGGTGACGGTTGGGTTGAGGTACCAGGAACGACACTGGGGAAATGTCGCTCGTGTAGACGGCTAACTACACTGGGGGATGGGGCCACGGAACCTCCTGGGTAAAGGAGGTTCTCGATGATCTCTTCCTGGAATTTGAGGAAAGATCGTGTTCTCCCAGCCTTACTGTAGAGAACAAAACTATTGTACAGCGCCAATTGAATTAAATATACAGACACCTTCTTATACCAGCGTCTGGTTCTGCGGGAAACTAAATACGGAGACAACATCTGGTCATTGAAGTCCACCCCTCCCATGAGCGCATTATAGTCGTGGACACAGAGGGGCTTTTCAATGACACGGGTTGCTCGCTCAATTTGGATTGTCGTGTCTGCGTGAATGGAGGAGAGCATGTAAACGTCACGCTTGTCTCTCCATTTCACCGCGAGCAGTTCTTCGTTACACAAGGCAGCCCTCTGCCCCCTTGCAAGACAGGTGGTTACAAGCCGTTGGGGGAAGCCCACGCGACTAGTTCGCGCGGTGCCACAGGCGCAAATCCGTTCTAGAAACAAATGCCTAAAGAGGGCCACACTTGTGTAAAAATTGTCCACATAAAGATGGTACCCCTTGCCGAATAAGGGTGACACCAAGTCCCAGACTGTCTTCCCACTGCTCCCCAGGTAGTCAGGGCAACCGACCGGCTCCAGGGTCTGATCTTTTCCCTCATAGATCCGAAATTTGTGGGTATAGCCTGTGGCCCTTTCACAGAGCTTATACAATTTGACCCCATACCGGGCACGCTTGCTTGGGATGTACTGTTTGAAGCCAAGGCGCCCGGTAAAATGTATTAGGGACTCGTCTACGCAGATGTTTTGCTCGGGGGTATACAAATCTGCAAATTTCTGGTTGAAAATGGTCTATGAGGGGCCGAATTTTGTGGAGCCGGTCAAAAGCTGGGGTTGGCCTCTGGGAAGGGAGGGTGGGTGTTGTCGCTACAATGCAGGAAACGGGAGGATGCCTCAAATCGTTGCCCTGGGACATAGCAGCAGAGAGCCATGGGCATGTGATGAATCGGGTGCGATGTCCAATATGACCCCCGCAATTCATTGCTTTTTGTCCAGGCCCATGTGATGGGAGTAAGGCCCAAATAAAAAATTTAATTTCTGGAAAGCTTGGACTGGTTTCCTACCGGAAGGCTGGGCATAAAAGCCTTCCCGGGTTGGCGGATATAAATTGTGTGGCATATTGGTTGGTCTCTGCCACGACTAAGTCCGAAGAGCTCCGCAGTCAAGAACAGCTCAAAAAATCCCAGGGCCGAACCGATTTGAGCCGTCTCAACCCGAACTCCAGACGTGGCGGTGAAAGGGGGAACTACAGGTGCGGCTGAAGTTGGTGACTGCCAATCAGGGTTTGCCAGCACCTCAGGGATTCTAGGGGCTCTACGGGGCCCTGTCTGTGCGGTGGCTGCGACGGGGGTAACTAGTGCACGTGCCCACCGTACCAGCTTCAACTGCCCTTCTGGTGCTCGCCACGTCACCATGTTGTACGGCAGTGCTCGGTACTAGTCCAGGGAGGGCTGCGCTGCTGGTGTATGCCTCACCACGTGATTCCGGCAGCGACAGCCCCACTCTGCTGCTCTTGAAGCGGATCCTGCATAACCTGTGGTCTAGCGACACGGGGCCGGGTAGCCTGGTGCTGCCAGGGACCCTCCACCACCTCGTCCGAAACTTTGGGTCAGAGAGCCACTGCTTTCCACAGGTTCCATATTCTGACCCGCTAGATTCATCAGATGAGGGTTCCCACTCCTCATCCGACTGGGTCAGAATCCTGTAGGCCTCTTCAGAAGAATACCCCCTGTTTGACATTTTGGGACAACTAAATTTAGGGGTATTCCCTGAGACTACCCAAGAAAAAAAGCAAGCCTGTCTTACAAAGGGGAGGCTAGCGAAGTACCGGAGGCCGCTGCGGTTGATAAAAAATATCAAAACTGATTTTTTATCGCAGCAGTGCGTGTAAAATGAATGTGCAGTGATCAAAAAAAATATAATTTTTGGTCACTGCGGTGGGGCGGGCGTGGTGAACGCACGTGTGGGCGACCGATCAGGCCTGATCGGGCAAACACTGCGTTTTGGGTGGAGGGCGAGCTAAGGTGACACTAATACTATTATAGATCTGACCGTGATCAGTTTTGATCACTTACAGATACTATAAAAGTACAAATGCTGATTAAGCGATACGCTATTCAGCGAATAAAAAGTGACTGCGGTGCGGTGGGGTGGGGGCGCTAACTGACGCTAACTACCTAACCAAGGGGCCTAAACTATCCCTAAAACCTAACAGCCAATACTAGTGAAAAAAAAAAGTGACAGTTTACACTGATCACTTTTTCTCTTTTCACTAAGGTGATTGACAGGGGGGCGATCTAGGGGGTTAATTAGGATGATGGGGGTGATGGAAGGTGATCAGGGGCTAAGGTGTAGTGTTGGTGGGTACTCACAGTGATCTCTGCTCCTCTGCTGGATCCAACCGACGAAAAGGACCAGCAGAGAAGCAGAGAAGCCATATAACGGATCATATTTACTAATATGATCGGTTATATGGCTTGTGATTGGATTTTTTAAAAATCGCCAGCCTGCCAGCCAATGATCATTGCTGGCAGGCTGGTGACGAACTTGTCCTTTAACTTTTGCCGGCCCGCGATGCGCATGCGCGGGCCGGCTTGGAGCGAAATCTCGCGTCTCGCGAGATGACGCGTATATGCGTGACTGTGCGCAGCGCTGCCACCTCCGGAACGCGAATCTGCGTACAGCGGTCCGGAGGTGGTTATTAAACAAGATACCATTACAGCAGCGGAAGGGCAACCAGCCTCACATCTGTATATCTGATAAGTCCTATAGATATATACACAATAACCAGCAGTTATTTGGTAAAAACCCACAGTTACTTGTAAACAGACGATCTCATGGTTATGAGGGACTCACGGTTACACATCACCAGGTTGTCTGCGGGTCTGCAGCCATGGGCATGGAGTGGGGAAGATCTTATTCCCCAGATTGTTCCTGCCGGCTATCCCTGCCTACAAGCAGAGCACCCGCCCCAAAAGGGGCGACCCCACTTCTTGGTGGCTAAACCCTCAGACACCCTAGATGTCCCTGCTGAATAAAAAATCTTTCCGACGCGTTTCCCCAAGTGGAGATATCCAAATGGTTTATCAGGGGACAGCATTTCGTTGATACAAAAGTCGCTGCAGATAATCAGACACATGTGATAAGGGCACCAAGATGAAAAAGGACCGCACCAGTCATTGAAAATGTTCCTGTTTAAAAAGGCTGCGCATCTGACGTCACTTCCGGTCATGTGATCGGAGACAAAACTCACATTGATCTATAGTATGTTTATAATTCTCATTTCAAAGTAACAGTTGTCAAGATCAAGGAGGAACTCGTTGCTACTGATGATAATATTTATAAGTATTCTACAATCCATACCAAATAGGACAGAAACACGTCACTCCAGCTGAGCTGCCACCCGGTCCCCTGTCCCTGCCTACTTGCACCACCCGCCCTAGGTGACGGGGCGCAACTGGTCGACAGTCCCTGACCTGAGTAAGTGCAAGCAGAGAGATAGAGACAGCAGGGAAGCGGACAGCCAATGAGAGGTAGCACTAGAGTGGACAGAGAGGTGGAACAAGCAAGGTACCACCAAAAATGGAAAGGGCGAGGCGGGTCAACTAGCCGGGGTCAGTCCAAGAGGTCACATCAGTACAAGAGAAGAGGAAAAGACAAAATCCAAAAGCAAGCCGAGGTCAAAATCCGAGAGGTAGCGTCAAGGTTCAGGGAACAGGCAGAAGAGGTGTCAGGAAGCAGATCAAGGGTCAAATCCAAAGGTAAACTAAATAACAATAATAATACACAGCCTAAGGGACCAAAATCACAGGCAACCTGTAGCCAGCAGGTTGCGTGTATTTATAGTGGGGAGTGAGGGTCATGTGACGTGGCCAGCATCACATGACCGACAGACAAACAAGTCGAGCACCGAGTGATCAGCTCGGCGCTCAAGGCAGACCTAGGAGCAGGGAGCCTCCCAGCTAGCAAAAGCCGCCCTGGGAACGAGACTGAACACAGATCCTCGCTCCCGAAGCTAAGCCGCAGGTCTGCGACTGATGGGAGACCGAGTGCGCCTTTGGCGTCCTGTTACAGGAGAGTGAGAGACTGTTTCCTTCTCCCCTGTGCTGCTGAGGGAACATTGCGTGTGCGGAGAGCAGCGCTCTTCATGTTCTCTGATACAAGGTTGCGCAGTAGCCTAGTATCGGTAAATGGCAAATCCAAGTATCGAATTGATAACGGTACAAAAGTATCGATTGGGTATCGATAATTCAATACCCGACGCAACCCTAATGTTAGCATGGTCTTATCTTGCCTAATGGGAAATATGGCCCTGTCTCTGACCATAATATATACACTTCCTAATAGTGTTGTATACAGACTGTGTTTAACCGCTTGCCGCCACTGTAACGCCGATAGGCGTCCGGGCGGCAGCGCTCTCAGGTCTCAGTGACGCCTATTGGCATCATCTCGTGAGACCCGAGATTTTGCGCCGCATGCGCACGCGTTCACAGCGGCTCGCAGCTCTGAAGTTAAACTACAGCCTGCCAGCGCTGATCATTCGCTGGCAGGCTGTAGATGTTAACAGCGTATGTTATATCCTGCTACCTGGTCCTCTGGTGGTCCCTTTTGCTTGGATCCACCACCAGAGGACACAGGCAGCTCTGTAAGTAGCACCAAGCACCACACTACACTACACACACCCACCCCTGTCACTTATTAACCCCTGATCACCCCATATAGACTCCCTGATCACCCCCCTGTCACCCCTGTCATTGATCACCCCCCTGTAAGGCTCCATTCAGACATCCGTATGTGTTTTTGCGGATCCACGGATCCGCGGATTCCCGCAAACACGGACACGGCAATGTGCTTTCCGCAATTGCGGACAAGATAGGGACATGTTCTATATTTTTGCAGAACGGAAGTGCGGACCCGGAAGTGCAGATCCGCATTTCCGGATCCGAGCGGGAAAAGTCTGTCCCCCTTAGAAATGAATGGGTCCGCAATTCCGTTCTGCAAAATGTGGAACAGAATTGCGGACGTGTGAATGGGGGCCTAAGGGGTCCCTTATCACCGCAGTTAGTTAGCTACTTGTTAGGTAGTTAGCGCCCACCGCACCGCAGTAACTGATTAGTCGCTGATAGCGTCATCGCTGTCGCTAATCAGCACGAGTACTATATAGTATCTGTAAGTGATCAAGACTGATCGCAATCAGATCTAGATCAGTACATTAGGGTCACCTTAGGCTCTACAAAAAACGCAGTGTTTGCCCGATCAGGCCTGATCTTGTGCCACACTTGCGTTTAGGTCCGCCCCACCGCATGACAGAATTATTTTTTTCTGATCACTGCAAAAACACCATAAAATCGAATGCGGCGCTATAAAGATCACTCCTTTTTTACTAGGCAGGTTTGCTCTTTTTCCTG